>NC_080166.1:109286139-109567486 GCF_950295315.1 Erinaceus europaeus
GTATATTAAAAAGATTGTTCATCATGACCAAGTGAGGTTTATCCCAGGCATGCAAGGGTGGTTTAATATACATAAATCAATCAATATGATCCACCACATCAATAAAAGCAAGACCAAAACCCACATGGTCATATCAATAGATGCAGAGAAAGCCTTTGACAAAATACAAAATCCCTTTATGATCAAAACACTACAAAACATGGGAATAGAAGGAAAATTCCTCAAGATAGTGGAGTCTATATATAGCAAACTTACAGCCAACATCATACTGAGTGGTGAAAAACTGGATGCATTTCCCCTCAGATCATGTACTAGACAGGGCTGCCCACTATCACCATTACTATTCAACATAGTGTTGGAAGTTCTTGCCATAGCAATCAGGCAGGAGCAAGGAATTAAAGGCATACAGACTGGAAGAGAAGAAGTCGAACTCTCCCTATTTGCAGATGACATGATAGTATACATAGAAAAAACCTAAGGAATCCAGCAAGAAGCTTTTGTAAATCATCAGGCAATACAGTAAGGTGTCTGGCTACAAAATTAACATTCAAAAGTCAGTGGCATTCCTCTATGCACACACTAAGTTAGAGGAAGTTGAAATCCAGAAATTAATTCCTTTTACTATAGCAACAAAAACAATAAAATATCTAGGAGTAAACCGAACCAAAGACGTGAAAGACTTGTATACTGAAAATTATGAGATACTACTCAAGGAAATTGAAAAAGACACAAAGAAGTGGAAAAATATTCCATGTTTGTGGGTTGGAAGAATTAACATCTTCAAAATGAATATACTACCCAGAGCCATCTACAAATTTAATTCTATCCCCATCAAGATTCCAACCACATTTTTTAGGAGAATAGAACAAATGCTACAAACATTTATCTGGAACCAGAGAAGACCTTCAATTGCCAAAACAATCTTGAGAAAAAAGAACAGAATCGGAGGCATCACACTTCCAGATCTCAAATTGTATTATAGGGCTATTGTCATCAAAACTGCTTGGTACTGGAACATCAATAGACACAGTGACCAGTGCAATAGAACTGAGAGCCCAGAAGTAAGCCCCCACGCCTATGAACATCTAATCTTTGACAAAGGTGTCTGGACTATTAAATGGGGAAAGCAGAGTCTCTTCAACAAATGGTGTTCTAAACAGTGGGTTGAAACAAGCAGAAGAATGAAACTGAACCACTATATTTCACCAAACACAAAAGTAAATTCCAAGTGGATCAAGGACTTGGATTTTAGACCAGAAACTATCAGATACTTAGAGGAAAATATTGGCAGAACTCTTTTTTGCATAAATTTTAAAGACATCTTCAATGAAACGAATCCAATTACAAAGAAGACTAAGGCAAGCATAAACCTATGGGACTTCATCAAATTAAAAAGCTTCTGCACAGCAAAAGAAACCACTACCCAAACCAAGAGACTTCTCACAGAATGGGAGAAAATCTTTACATGCCATATACCAGACAAGAGTTTAATAACAAAAATAAATAGCTTGCCAAACTCAACCACAAGAAAACAAATAACCCCACCCAAAAATGGGGAGAGGACATGGACAGAATGTTCACCACAGAAGAGATCCAAAAGGCTGAGAAACACATGAAAAAAATGCTCCAAGTCTTTTATTGTCAGAAATGCAAATTAAGACAACAGTGAGATACCACTTAACTCCTTCTTCTTCTAGCGTTTGCCCTTCTTCCGTAGCCAGTCAACAGCATCAGGTTGAGCCTGATGTAAAGTTTCGAGACCTCCTTTGAATCTGGAGACGTGGCAGTCATTGACTATGTGGGTCATAGTCTGTCTGTAGCCGCAGGGGCAGTTCGGGTCGTCTCTGGCTCCCCAGCAATGGAACATAGCTGTGCACCGGCCATGACCTGTTCGATAGCGATTGAGGAGGGCCCAATCATAACGTGCTAGGTCAAAGCCGGGTTGACGCTTGCAGGGGACTGTGATGAGGTGTTTGTTCTTTACCTCAGCTGACTGCCAACTCTGTTTCCAAGAGTCTGGAACAGAGAAGTTCAGTGTAGGCGTAGGGGATCAGACTGGGTGACGAGACGTCAAGCGTTGGACAGGGTGGGCGAAGTGTAAGAGGGTTCCTTTGACCCCATAACCTCTCCAGCATTTGCTGCTGTTACCTTTTCTGATGTATGACATTCGCATAGGAGTGAAGTGACACAGCATGAGTGCCAGTACTAGGATTTTGGACATTATTAGCATACAGTTCACATCAGCATACAAGGGACTGTATCTGCCAGGCTGGTGGAAATCAGTCTCTCTTTTTTGGCCTCTCTTTTTCTGCGCGCTCTTAGTGCTTGCTCCCCTCCCAAGGACTGCCACTGCTGCATCTACTGGGATCTGTACATATGGAGCTCAGTTCTGGTCAAAACTAGCTTAAAAAACTTACACCTCTCTGGCCATAATGACTACACAATATTGCCCTTTTACCTATCTTGCTGTACATACAAATACAAATACAAATCTGTACCATTGTGCCACAATATAATAAACCTACCATTTGTCTTAAACCTGTGCCAAGCTACCCCTGACATCTTTTTTTATTTTTTAATTACGATAGGTTACAGTTGTACACTTTTTGAACCATGAGCCCATAGCACACATGCTTCAAAAACCCAAGGGAAATGTGAGGACTCAAGGGAAAAGAGTTCTTATTGTACCCAACACATCAGAGACTCAGAGATGAAGTTTCAAATACCATATGTACAATTTATAAAACGAGTGAAAGTAAACATTATGGGGAAAGTAGTGGGAATCACTACTGTTATCAAGTTTTCAGTCCTATTCAAAGTGGAAACACATCTCCTGATGTTGGCTGGAGGATATTTCCCATTGGAGCACCTGCATTCCACATCTGTTCACATGAATTGGTTTGAGACTTACCAAACACAAATAGTTCATGGTAGATAAAAGTACTACTTAAACAATCAATTGCAAGAAAAAAAGTAAGAATGAAATCAACTTTTCCCTTTTTCAGATTAAGAAAGTCTATAATTTAAGGAAGAATTTGCCATGGTCCTACTACAAAGGCAATTTAAAATAAAGTCGATTATTTGTGTCACATGCCTGTAAAGCCTCACTTTGACAATGTCCTTCTAAGAGTTAAATGAAGCTGGAACCACATATTGAAAACTAAATTGCAACAGCTGCATTCTGAGCCCCTTCTGCAGAAAGGAAAGAAAATAAGTTTTAATTAAATTGTTTTAATTGGTTTAGCTGATCTGGAAATAGAGTAAGGGCTCTGCTCTAATTTTGTTTGTTGGCTCAAGTCCACTTGTCCTTGACATGAGAATAAAGGAATGAAGCAATAAAAATGCCTAGAAATGCCTTGGTAGAGACTTTTAAACTGTCCAAGGTTAAAGAGTGATGCTATCTCAGAGATGAACTTAAAATTCTGTTGCCAACTTAGAGAAGTCAGAAGTGCAAGTAAGAAAAGAAGAGTGTGATTAAAAACCCTGCTTCCTTAAAGCTCTGCAAAGCTACAAAGAAAAGGCAGGCATTCTTCCCATAATAGTGAGCACTTGTTACAAAGAAAAGGAGAAGGTTGTGAAAGCATCAGGGTATAATGACCTTATTTCAGGCCACTCAGCGTAAGTTTTCGTATATAAGGTAACTGGAATTTGTGAGTAGAGCTTCACAGTTTGATATTCTATATGCAAAATGGATTTCATAACACTTTAAGCCACATCTGAATTTATGTTCCTTGCCTGCATTACAATATTACTTTTGTGAGTTTAATTTTTATGTTATTTAAAAACATACTGCTAATATACCTTATATTTTTCTTCCAAGTTCCAACAAGCTAAAAGTTTGAATGTAATCATATCACCAGAAATCATACTTAAAGTGGTAATATTGTGTGACACACGAAGTCTAATTTACAAAGAATAGATTGAACAATCATCTCTAGTAAATAAAATATGGTGGAAAAATACATATGAGACAAGTCTTTGATGAAGTGAATATGTATGCTTCACAACCCTCAGCCCTCCCACCCCCCAAAAAAAATAATAAAAGAAGTGCTACTATGATAGTACTTAGAAATAGGGACTATGAATAGTGAGTAGGGTTAAATGAGGTCATGAGGGTGAGACCATTGTATAAAAAAGAAAAAAAGACACCATGTCCCTCTGTTTCTTTCTCCTTGCTCCAAGCCTTTCCCACTATGTGAAAACAGTTGAGATGATGGTCAAGTGGAGAGCTGTCAACCAGAACCTGACCAGACTGATGCTATAACCTCAGACTTCCTGCCTCCAGAACTGTGAGAGAATTAATTTCTGTTGTTTAATTTACCCATTGTATGCTATTATATTATGACAACCAAAGCTGACTAATACAAAGTTGATGCATGTGGGGAAAGAAATCAAAAGACATCATCTATAAGCAAATATTTGCTGCGGTGAGATGGTGCCTTTCGGTTTTAATGTGTGACTAGGTTTTGGGAGTCTTAGTCTATAACTTCTCACACTGCACACACTCCTGCGTATGATTTGTTTCTTCCACAGTGTGACAATAGTTAAATGTTGGTGACTCAGCCAGGCAATGATAATGTTATTTCCCATCTGTCTTGTGTATTAGAACAAGTTATGTTTCCAGAATACAAATCGTCTCTCTAGAAAGAGCTTCATGATGGAGCTGTTTCCTTTCTACCAGAAGAAGGTCTGTGTGGTTATGCTGGAGGAGGTGCAGTCTTGATTGGATTCCCCACTAGACCAAGCAGCAGTGGGAACAGACATCGAGGTGAACACAATTTCAGTCCAGGAGTGGTGAAATCACATATGAATGTCATATATTAGAAAGGACAGAAACAACAAGCATTGGCAAGATGGAGGAGGGCGAGGGAGGAATACTTCTACATTATTGGTAGAAATGTAAAATGGTCCAACACTTGTGGAAAACAGTCTGGATGCTCTTTAGAACACTAGAAATGGATTCTATGACCCAGCAATTTCTCTCCTGGATATTTATCCAAAAGAAACAAAGTCTATCCAAATATATATATATATATATATATATATATATATATATATATATATATATATATATATATATATATAATAGTTTCATAGTAACACAGCTTGTAATAGCCCAAACTTGGAAACAACTCTGATGCCCAATGACAGATGAGTGGCTAAAAATGTTGTGATATATATATATTACTGAGTTTTCAAAAATGATGAAGCCATCTCCTTTGCTTCATCTTGGATGGAATCTGAAGGCATCATGATAAGCGATATAAAAAAGGGGAGGATAAATACAGGATGATCTTTATAGATGAACCTTAATAAACTAGACAGAAAAGGGAAAAAATGAAGCGAACCTGGACTGGGTGTGGTGTACTACATCAAATCAAAGGGTCCTTGATGTACTACATCAAATCAAAGGATGTGAAGGGAAGGAGTAGAGAGGGTGTTGGGGTTCTGATGCATGATGGTGGGAACAGACTAAGATGGAAATGAGTATTTTGTCATTACCTATCATGAGGAGATGAGAAATTGTTCCCATGTGACAACAAATGTAATATAAACCATTAAGCATCCAATAAAGTCATAAAAATCTAGAAAATTAGAGAAAAATTAAAAGGAACTATCAATATGACTGTGAACCACTTACAAGTGTTATATACTGCTTCTTTTCTTATCTTTTCTATGCAGAAGTTTAAAATTACAAGGAAAACTTAGTTACACTTTATAGAATAAGTACTGTTTTTAAATAATTATCATTAAATTAAATTATTTTTTAGTTATTTAATTTAGTATAGAGGTGTTTCCATATTAACATAGTTTCTGCTTAGAAATATAATTTTTAATGTTTGAATTAAAGTCTATCAGGGAGTTTTATTATTCTTTATTTAAGTTCCTTACTGCTGGTATTTTCTAATTCTATTCCTATTACAAACTAGTTACACTGAACATCCTTAGTTCTTATTTTTCCCTGCTACTTTACCTCTTCCTTTTGATGGATTCTCTGAAGCAATACTTAAAAGTTAGGATTATGTTAAAGACATTTGATAAATATTTTGAGTAGTTTTCAGCATCCCTAGTATTAACATTCCTTATATGGCGGCAGGTGATAAATGACACCTTGGACAGATCATCAACACAAGAGAAGTCCTAAAAGTGGTAACAGGTCATGTCTCCAGAGAGTCAGTGAAAGCATGATGAATGGGAATAATGGAGGCAGGTGAGAGGCAGAGATCTGAATAGGATGACAGTTAGATTTAGGAAGTCTGGATAGATGGAGAAACAACCACTGAGTTTATGAAGAAGTGGCAAATGGATACTAAGACATACAATGGACAAAAACAGTGAAGACTAAAGAAAGGTAATTTGAGAAAAGAGTAAGTAATTCAGGTAAATTCTCAATGATGGGTCAGTCTGTCAGTTATTCAAGTACCGGTGACAAAGATGTGCACTTGGTTGTGTTAACAAGGTCAGATGCCTACCTGCTGTGTCAGAACAAGATTAAGCAAGGCTGATTTGATGCCGATTAACCTGAATTACTAAAATAGTATGCTTTCAGTCTCCCTCAATAGCAAGATGATTGTTCCCAACATCTATAATTCAGTTGAGACTATTGATGGGATTTAACTGGGTAGTAAGAGTGAGGATATAGAGAGTAATCTTGACACATTAAACAAGGATCATTTGGTGTGATGTGAAGAAAAAAAAGAAATTCAAAAGCATAAGTCTTATACATTAGTATCTAATTCTTAAGAAATCTAAATTCAGTCTTGCTTGTATGACATTCAATTTTTTATTATCTAATTTGAGGTATGAGAAAGGAAAATAAAATCCACCATGCATCTGGATCTTGTGCAAGACATTATTATGAAATGTGTCAGTTGGTAATGGAAAAGGGAAGTCCTACTGACTGTGCTGAGGGTTTAGATAGGGAGTATGTCTTGGCTTAAAATAGAACAAGAATAAAAAACTAGAATTGGGAGTCGGGTGGTAGTGCAAAGGGTTTAGCGTAAGTGGCACGAAGCACAAGGACCGGGTAAGGATCCCAGTTCGAGCCCCCGACTCCCCACCTGCAGGGGAGTCGCTTCACAGGTGGTGAAGCAGGTCTGTAAGTGTCTTTCTCTCCCCCCCATCTTCCCCTCCTCTCTCCATTTATCTCTGCCCTATCCAACAACGATGACATCAATAACAACAACTATAGTAATTACAACAATAAAAATAAGGGCAACAAAAGGGAAAATAAATAAATAAATATTAAAAAATGTTTTAAAAAACTAAAATAGTCTTTTATACTGGTCAAAGATATAGCTAGACTAATAACTGAGTTTAGTCATTTTGTTTATCCTAAAAGACATAAAGCAAATATAGCATTAATAATTAGAATTCTACTCCTTCCTTCCTTCTTTTACCTTTCTTTCTTTCTTTTTTTCTTCCTTCCTTCCTTCCCTCCTTCCTTCCCCTCCCTTCCTTCCTTCGTTCCTTCCTTCCTTCCTTCCTTCCTTCCTTCCTTCCTTCCTTCCTTCTTTCCTTCCTTTTCCTTTTTCCTCCTACACTACAAATCCACTGCTCCTGGAGGTCAGTTTTTCCATAGGATAGGACAGAGAGACATTGAGAGGGGAGGGGAAGATAGAGAGGGAGAGAAAGACACCTGGAGACTTTCATTACTGCTTGTGGAGGATCCCACCCCCTGCAGGTGGGGAGCCAGGGGCACGAACTGTAATTCTTACGCCTGTTCTTGCACTTTGCGCCATGTGTATTTAACCTGCTGCGCTACCGCCCACCCCCAAATTATATTTCTTTCTAAATAAATATTTAGTGGAGGAAATAAAGCACTGAGAGAGCTTAGGAGAGATGAATCTGAAATGAGTTGATGCTGCTTGAGAGGAGCAGGGCAGCATCACCAAAGATCTGAGCACAGCTCATAGACTGAGGTAATGAGTTTAGGATTCCAGACTCAGTGACCGGATGCCACTACAAGACTTGATGCTACTATTTCATTTCTCCCTCTAACAGGAAATAGGGGAAATCACACAACAGAGCTCTATCCAAGAGAAGCCAACGCTACCACATTCAGGAGTATCTTACTGACCCCAAGAAATAGAATGCTCATTCAAAGTATTTTCTCTTGGACTTTGGATGGAGGGTGGAGGATAGGTATCTAGTTCCACTTTGTTTCTCCCAAACAAAATAAATAATCTCATTTTCTTTGTTTGTGGGGGCCTGATGCAACCACTGTTCAATTTGGCAATAGTCTGTAAGAGTCTGCTGCAAATCACTTAGTATGTTAGAAGCCCTGTTTAGGAAGAATCAGAGCACCAGTACAATAAATACTCTTCCTACTTCAGAGATCAAGCACATCACAATCCATTTGTAGAAATGGACTTTATGACAAAAACAAAATAAATTGTCACACAAACAAACTTGTAAATGCTGAGTAAACAGTGAGAAAAAAATTAAAGAGCAGACTGGTATTATGTAGGTATTTCAATAGTATCATCTAAAAGAAGTATAGAGCATTTACTATGTGATTATTGATGGCACTAAACAGTACAAAATGTTCATAAATAAATTCATGATCTTAACATGAATAGGTAAAAAAATTAAAATAACAAATATTAAAAAAAACCAATAAAGCATACTTTCAAAAACAAACAACATAAATAAACTTTTCATTTATCTCATGATTTATTAGTTCTCTCTAAAGCTTTTTACCAACACTTTAGGAAACATTAGTTTTGATGATATTAAAGTGCAAATCTCTCCAATGACACTAGCTTTACAAATGCCATTGACTGGAATAATTTGCTGTCTTATTTCTTGTATTTGATCTTCACTAGGAGAGTTTTATGCTGAAATGGCATCTTTAATCTCTATTGGCAGGATGCATGACAAAGTCAAATACATAAGCACTTAAATAATTAATGCCTACTATCACATATTATTCAAACCACACACATATGATTTAGTTTATCGAGAAATATTTTGTCAGATTTGATCCTTAGATAGATCTTTTCTCATTCTTAACATTTCAGTACAGAGCTCTCCAAATCTATATGACAAAAGCATATTTATCATAGCTTAAGAACAATCACATTATATACTTTTACTTAAATCTAAACTTGACTAATCCTCATGTGCTACAGAAATATGAGTAACTTCTTCATGCAATTCATGTAAGGCACAGAAAATAGGTATCATTATTTCTATCTTAATGACAGATTTTTGAGGTTAAGGTGACTCATGAACAGCTGAGCAACCAGTCAGGAGGACACACCAAAATAGAATGGAAACGCCTCCATTCCCACCCCCATTCTTTTCAAACCTTCAGCACACCCTCCTTGCTGGGATGGAAGCGTGATGCACCAGGAGAGAAATGTGAAGCTTCCTGCAAGTTAATGAGCTGTTGAGGGGTATGGGTTCTCCCTGGAGGGTTTCATGAGCACGACTCACTCTCAGCTAAGCTGATAAAAATGAAAGAAGAGGAGTATTTGGACAAGCAAACTCCTTAAATGCTGAACTCATTTTATTTGGAGGAGGATGATTCATTTACCTTTAACTGAGTAATTTTCAGAATCATCATTCGAGTCAACTCAACTGAATAATTTTTGCATCCCAGAGAATGTCACCTTAAAAGGCAAAGTGCTGTATGTTTTAGGGGGGGCATAGGCCATCAATTTTACTCTCTTTGAGGGGGAAAAAATCTCTTACTGAGCAATTTCTTCTATTCTTCTTTGTATATAAAGACAGAGCAGCAAGACATGATTCTAGTGCATTTAAATTATTTTTTAAAAAATCAACACCACATTATAGCAGGTGTCAGTCTCTGACTTGAAATAAATTGTTCCTGGAGTACTTGAGCTTTAGAAGAATTTTTAAATCGCATTTGAAAAAACATTAATAATTATCATGTTTCCATATGCAAAATGACACTGAGTGGATAAACTGAAAGTTATATCTGCAACGTATTTGACATAGTTAAGAAGAACCTTTCCCTCCATCATCCAATTCAAATAATAATGTTGGACAATACAAATAGCAGTTTCCAGTAACTGAAGTCATGACTTTTTCTTCAATTCTATAAGTTGAAGCAAGCAAGTCTATCTCACTGAGACTGCTTTCATAATTCCACTAGGCTGGACTCTAAGTGAAATGTTAAGACTGTTTTCCTCTCCAGCAAGTCCTTGTCATAGTACTATTGATATAACTTGCAGCAATTCACACCTCACAAGTATGAGAAGGGGATAGTTTCTGAAACCTTAGGTTAATTCACTGAAAAATTTCCATTACACTCCCATTGTTACCAGTCACCCTCTATACCCTTGACCATTGATCTGACTTGTTTGATGTCTCTCTGCCCTACTCTTGATGTGCACTGTTTTCTTATTAATTAAATTAAAATTTCTCAACTTTAAATGTTCAGCCATCCTACCTCCTCTTGAAAATAAAACAAACATGAATAAAAAGCTGTCAGACCTTTGGAAAGAAGGAAGGGAAAGACTGTGAATGAGAGAAACACTTTCAGAGTATTAACCACATATACTAAGCTCACATTTGGCCATAAAGAACAGCCTGAGTTTGATAGAAGAACTTCAGCCAAAACAGAAGGTTCTTGTGGTAAGATGGCTGATATGGTCAGGCTGGAAAAACCTCTCCACTCCTTCCTGTGGGCACCTGAATTCCACAGGCTTGCAGATGGCAAGAGTCACTGAAGAGGCTTGTGCATGGCATGTGGCTCAGGACACGGTGATTTCAGTTCCTTGAGCAAATGCAGATAAAATATAAAGGGGAAATGTTTCCCTGCTTATCCTGGGCCCAGTCCTATGAAAGAGAGACAGTACAGTCAAGTAAAGTTTTCGAGGGAGTGAGAGTAAAATGTGACACTGTTCTAGTGTAACCTAGCAGATAGGAAGTTTCATGGCCTCCAATGGCTTCAATATGCTGTATAGTGAGATAAGTCAGAAGGACAAAGATGAGTATGGGATGATCACACTTATAAACAGAAGTTGAGAAAGAAGAACACAAAGGGAAACTCAAAGCAGAATATGACTGAGTTTGGAATACTGCACTAAAGTAAAAATCTCTGGGTGGAGGGTGAGGGTAGATTTTTACTTTTACTGTGTGGGTGGGGGGAAGGGAGAAGGACACAGACCTTTGGTGATGGGAATGGTCCTAATACACACTCCTATTAACTTATAGTCTTACAAATCAATATTTAATCAATATGGAAGGGGAAAATGGATTGAATGTCTCAAAAATTTTTATGCATAGACCACAGTTATGAGTATATATATGATCCTTCAGTCTAAGCACTTAAGGTTTCAAATTGACAAACTGATTGAATTTTAACAGTGGACTTAAATTGTTAATACATTTCTAATAATGACTTTTTCTTTGAAATATTAAATCATTTAATATGAAATATTAAATCATTTGAAATATTATAATCTTAGACCAGGGAGAACAGAAGCAACTGGTGGAGTCACTCACTATGTAAGATACAACTATATGTAAATAGCATTAGACATAAATTATGGTAAGGTCTTATATGATACCGCAAATCCTAACAATGGGATTTTCAAAGTCAACCAAATTTCCAAATATCTTGGTTATACTAATAAATTTCTGTTGCCATCTTAAACTCTAAGACAGCACAAACCTTTCCCATTCTCTATAAAATCCTTGTTTCTCCAGTCCTGGAACATCTGGGGTGGGGCTCACTTTTCTTCTTTCAATTCATACCAACTGGTACTACACCTGATGACCTCAACCTAATCATGCAACCAGTACCTTGGCATGATTTACTTCAGATTGTGTCCAGAGACACCAGGTATGGTATGCCAACTCTACAGCTTCATTACTCTGGTGAGATCTTTCCTAGTTCATAGTACTCCTTAGTTCTGTTTAGGGTGGTGCAATTCCTAACAAAGTCTCAGAACCTCAATATAGACCAGGGATCATGAGATAGGGTATATGTACACATGTGTCCACAAGTTAGGGGAAAATATATTCCTTAAAACAAAAGTGTACAATTGTTTGCAGTGACTCAATAAGTGTAGTAAGCAAGTAGAAAGACCTAAAAAAGACACCATAAAGTACCTAATCAAATAGTTTCTACTTAGACCTAGATACTCCTCACCTACTTCCTATTTCAGTTCTTTCAATTACTACAAGATTAACCTTGTCAGACAAAGTAAGGACTACAAAAGATGGATGAGGGCAAGAGACTGGCATACTTTACTGATGACTCTTTTGGTTACTACCAGGCTACCCCATCACCTATGGCCCTACTCAAGGAATTATGACATTCACACACAGACATGATGGGCCTAGACTTCTAACAGATTCCTCTCTCCAGTATCACTGGTCATCTCCATCAAGAACAAAATAGTACACATCTTTAAGACTTTGCCCCTCAATGTGGATCAATAATGGTAGGGACAGCCCCATTCTCCAAAGGAAGGTTGGGCCAACATACTTTACCACTTGACAAAGATGGGTCCTGAAGTTAGTGCAGCCTAGAATGTTCCTAGCTATGACCATAGAATGCGAACTCAGACCTACAGGGATACAGAGGTTACACAGGCAAACATGGGCCCCAGACAAAATCAATGGGGTTTACAATTAACAATATTTATATACTTTTCCCATATTTGGGAGCTACTCTTTTCCCTGATCCAGCTTTCTAGTCCTATTCCCAACTCTGACACCATGTCCCTAGATAATAACTTTGGTCCTGACCAGTCAACGCCCATGTTCAGCGGGGAAGCAATTGCAGAAGCCAGACCTTCTACCTTCTGCAACCCTCAACGACCCTGGGTCCATGCTCCCAGAGGGCTAGAGAATGGGAAAGCTATCATGGGAGGAGGTGGGTTATGGGGATTGGGTGGTGGGAATTGTGTGGAGTTGTACCCCTCCTACCTTATGTTTTTGTTCATTAATCCTTTCTTAAATAAAAAATTTAAAAAAATAACTTTGGTCCACCTGTATGTCAGCTGTTGGGCTCAAGCAAAGACTAGTAAAGTCATGCATCCCTTGGAATATACCTAAAATAGACCTACTAACTTTTTCCAAAACGGAGACTCCAAATCTCATCTGCTATATTCTTGCATTTAGGTTCCTGATTATTTAACAATTTGTTCTGCTTTATATCTTAATCCTTTTTTAGCCACCAATTTGCAAATGCTACCAAGACATCACTTGACCTCCCTGGGCAGAGGACTTCACTAAGGTGTCTTGGAACCTCACCTCTATAGAGCCCTGCCCCAAAGGGAAAGAGAGAGATAGGCTAGGAATATGTATTGATCTACCAATGCCCATGTTCAGCAGAGAAGCAATTACAGAAGCCAGACTTCCACCTTCTGTACCCCATAATGATCCTGGATCCAAACTCCCAGAGGGACAAAGAATAGGAAAGCTTTCAAGGGAGGGGATGGGATACAGAGTTCTGGTGATGGGAACTGTGTGGAACTGTACTCCTCTTATTCTGTGGACTTGTCAATATTTCCATTTTATAAATAAATCTGACTCTCTATATGTACACTTCCTTGTCCTCTGAATGAATACAATGGAAAAATTACATTTGGATCATGGATTCATTTTAAAAATTATGTATCCCTGTGGAATCTGGCAATAATGTATTCCTCTCTGAAGACTATAAACAAACAGTATGCATCCTGAGGAATTTTAATTATTTTGAAAACATGTCGAAGTGAACTTGGATGGATCTATCTGAAGTTATGGGGAATGCACAGGTATAGAACCTTTGCCAGTTTCCAGGGTCCTGAGATTAGACACATCCCAGTGTGGAGGGAAAGTAAGCACAGCCAGTCATTATACAGTTGACCAGAAGAGGTCAGGTGGGAATGCACACATATGACATCCCTAGGCAGGACAGTGTCAAGTGTGTGTCCTTTCAATCCCAAGCTTCAAGGAGTATTTATTTATAAAAGTTATGCATTGAATGACATTGTTCAGACAAGACAATAGGTAGTTCTACATTACATAGACAAAGATCAGAATACATTTTTTAGGGAGAAAAGTGTACTTAAAACTGTCATTATTCAAATATCATTATTATGTCAGGTACATTCTTTTGGTGCCTTAAAAGACTGCGTTTATTTCAGTTATCCAACACATAATCTCCAGACCCTTAGGGGCAGCCAGACATTCAGATTTATGGGTGATCACTGTGGCAATTCAACCCTCTACAGTTTGTGGACAGAGATCCCTGAAATATTAAGACTTTGCCTTAGAGCAGGATTTTTGTGATAATAGGACAGAGCCTGAAATACAGGCCTCATGATACATTAGTCTAAATAATGTACCTTGTAGACAAGTAACAAGCAAAACATAGATGTTGCAAACATAGATGCAAAGGTAATAACCAGTAGGATTTCTAATAATAAGTATCAGGAAGTCTGGGATCAGAAAACTTCCTCAACATGACGCTGTCGGACTAGCTTTGTGAGTGGAGACAGACGACAAGGGACTCATGGCTGGGTTGTACTCAGTATCTCTTTATTCATGCAGAATGCAGCACAATCTAAGTCAAGCTATGCTAAAACTAAACTAAACTATATTTAAGCACTATTCTGTCCTTATATATACTGGCCAAGTAGGGTGGAAACAGGATGTGACATAGAGAGTTTGCCCTTCTTCCATAGCCAGCCAATAGCATCAGGTTGAGCCTGATGTAAAGTTTCGAGACCTCCTTCGTCAGACTAATACAACACTAATACTAATACAACGTATTCACATTTCTACGTATATAATGCAGGAATTCAATGTCATAGTTGAAGCATCCAAAAAAAAAAAGTAATGTGAAATAGAAGCTGACCTTCAAAATGAAATTTTCCCTGGGAAAATAAAGTGATCACTAATCAATCTCTAGGAATTCTTAGTCTGGCATCCATGACCTTCACTAAGAGGCTTTTTGATGAAATTCAGAGTACCCATAAATACCATGAAATTATATGCCAAACATCATTATAATAAAAAAAGCACACAGCAAACTTGTAAGAGCTTAAAATTCAGTATCTTATTTACAATTTTACTTTTGATTTTTGTCTTTAATGGTTTCTTTTCACAAGTATTTGACTATTTTCCCTACTGCACTGTTCCTTCATTTCATTCAATTTATTCTTGAAAAAAGCTCATTTCCCATTTATTCATTCATTCATTCAACCAACAATGCTTTGCTATGGTGCAGGTCTGTCGTGAGTGTTGGGACAATAACAGTGAAAGAAAACAAGACCCATTGCTAAAAAAAAAAAAAAAAAAAAAACTGATGATCTAACAAGAAAAGTGAAAAGCTAGAAAAAGAAAAAAGGAAAGAAAATCTAGAAAAGAAATAAACAATTCCAGATAATTGTGAATGAATGAAATAGATACACCAGTGAGTAGCTCACAGCTCCTTGACATAGGATAGTTAGGTAAGGTCATTCCAGGAAGAAATCATTTCCATGTACTCTAGAAATATGATCAATACCTGCCTTTTTAAAAATTTCTTTATTGGGGAATTAATGTTTAACATTTGACAATAAATACAATTTTTTGTACATGTATAACATTTCCCAGTTTTCCATATAACAATACAACCCCCACTAGGTCCTCTGTCATCTTTTTTGGACCTGTATTCTCCCCCCGACCCACCCCAGAGTCTTTTACTTTGATGCAACATGCCAATTCCAGTTGACGTTCTATTTGTGTTTGCTCTTCTGATCTTGTTTTTCAACTTCTGCCTGAGAGTGAGATCATCCCATATTCATCCTTCTGCTTCTGACTTATTTCACTTAACATGAATTTTTCAAGGTCCAACCACGATTGGCTGAAAATGGTGAAGTCACTGGTTTTGTTTTTTTTATATATATAGCTGAGTAGTATTCCATTGTGTATATAGATCACAACTTGCTCAGCCACTCATCTGTTGTTTGGCTATTACCAATTGTGCTGCTAAGAATTTATGTGTAAACAGATTTTTTTGCATAGGTGTGTTGGGTTCCTTAGGATATATCCCCAGGAGAGTATGTTAACAGAAAAATCATCTTAGAATAGACATTGACACAAAAAGCTTTGAGAAGAAACAGATTGTATCTGAAGGTCAGACCAAAAACTGGAACGTGATAACTGATATCCTAGATTAAATAAATGGGGTAGTGTGATAGTCTAGAAACCATAAGCCATTAGAAATAGTTTGTTTTTTTTTTTCAAAATCCAATGGTAATGCAAAGCATTATAATTAGGAATAAAATTATCTAATTTTTTTTTGAAAGAAGCTCACACCTGCTCTGTGTGTAGAAATGGAACAAGTCTATGCATCTATTAAGGAAAATGAACCTTAGGGGGCAGACAGTGATGCAGCGGGTTAAGCGCACATGGTGTGAATCACAAGGACCAGTGTAAGGATCCTAGATGGTCGCTTCACAAGCGGTGAAGCAGGGCTGCAGGTATCTATTGTTCTCTCCTCCTCTCTGTCTTCCCTCATCTCACCATTTTTCTCTTTCCTATCCAACAGAAATAACAACAATAACAATAATAACAATAAGGACAACAAAAAATGGTCTCCAGGAGCAGTGGACTTGCAGTGCTATCACTGAGCCCCAACAATAACCCTGGAGGCAAAAATAAATAAATAATAAAATAAAAATAAAAATAAAACAAATAAAAAAGAGCAATGAACCCACCTTCTCTGACCCACCTTGGATGGAGCTAGGAGGAATTATATTAAATGAGATAAGTCAGAAAGACAAAGATGAGTATCGGATGATCCCACTCATAAACAGAAGTTGAGAAGGAAACTCAAAGCAGAATTTGACTGAGTTTGGAGTAGGGCACTAAAGAAAAAAATGTCTGGGTGGAGGGTGAGAGTAGATGTTCAGCTTCATTGAACTGAGGGGAGGGCGATGGGAGACAGTCCTTTGGTGGTGGGAATGGTGATGATGTACACTCCTATTAACTTGTAGTCTCATAAATCACTATTTAATATGAGAGGGTAAAAGTTGATTGAATGTCTCAAACTTTTTAATGCACAGACCAAAGGCTGAGTATATGTTCCTTCAATCTAAGCACTTAAGACTTCAAATTGGTAACCAAACTGAATTTTAACAGTGGGCTCAAATTTTTAATACATTTCTAATAATGACTTATTCTTTGAAATGCTGACTTCCCTAAAAGCTTAAAACAGGGAGAAGAGAAGCAACTGTTGTCATTACTTTATAAGATATAGCTATATATAAATAACATTAAAGGACATAAATTATGGTGAGGTCATGTATGATCAGCAAATCCTAACAGAGATTTTCAAAGTTAACCCAATTTCCAAATAATTTGATTATAGCAATAACTATCAATAGCAATAGCCTTCTTAAACCCTAAGAGAGCAGGAACCTTCTGCTTCCTCTATCAAGCCCGTATTTCCCCCAGTGCTGGAACCTTTAGGATGGGGCTCACTTTCCTGCATGCTTCTCTCAATTCATACCAACTGATACTGCATCTGCTGATTCCAACCTAATCAATGCAACAAGTACCACCCTAGCATGCTTCACTTTGGACTGTCTCCAGATGTGAAATGTGAAATGCCAATCCTTCAGCCTCATTACTAGGGTGAGACCTTTCCTTTCACATGGGATTCTTTAATTCTATTTTGGGTGGTTCACTTACTAACAAAGCCCTAAAACCTAGATATAGACCAGGTCTCATGAAATAGCACATATGTACCTATGTATCCATAAACTAGGGCAAAATATATACCTGAAAGCAAAAGTGCACGATAGTTTGCAGTGAGTCAATAAATGAAGCAAGTAAGTAGAAAGATCTAAAAAGACACCATAAAGTACCGAATAAAATAGTTTCTACTTAGACTTCGATACTCTCCTCACCTACTTCCTATTACACTTACCTCTGTCACTCCAAAGCTAACCTTATAAAAGTAAGACTGCAAAAGCTGAATAAGGGCAAGAGACTGGCATAATGATGACTCTTGACACTATCAGGCCACCTCATCAGCTGGGGCCCTAGTCAGGGAGTCCTGGGATTCTCACACAGACATGATGGGCCTAGATCTCGAATAAATCTCATCACTGTCACTGGTAATATCCATTAGGAAAAGCATAATGGACCCCTTTGTGGGCCCCATAGAACCTTGCCCTCAACTTGGATCAACAGTGGTAGAGAATGTTCCATCCTCTGAAGGGAGGATGGACAACATACTCTATGCTACACCTGAGGAAGATGGATCAATATTGGGGCAGCTTGGAATGTTCCTACTCATGACCACAGAATGTGTGCTCATATTTAGAGGGATGCAGAGGTCACATAAACCCCTAAGCTGACTATGGGCCCCAGATGACATCAATTCAATGGGGTTTATAGCCAACAATATTAACAATATTTATACCCCCTTTCCCATATTAGGGAGCTACTCTCTTCCCTGATCCAGTGTTCTGGTCCTTTTTCCAGCCATGACATCATCTCCCTAGACAATAACTTGGATCCACCTGTATATCAAATTTCAGGCTCAGGGGAAAAAAGAAAAAAAAAAAACTAGTATAGCCACAGGCCCTTTGGAATATAACTAAAATATGCCTATAAGTTATCTAAAAAATGGAGGACCCCCCAAAAATCTTCATCTGCACTATTCCAGCACTTAGGTCCATGATTGGTCAACAATTTTATTTTCTTTGTAGTTAACTCTCTTTATCAGCCACCAGGTTCCAGATGCTAGCATGATGCCGACTAGACTTCCCTGGACAGACAACCCCACCAATGTGCCTTGGAGCCTTGATTCCCCAGAGCCCTTCTCCACTAGGGAAAGAGAAAGACAGGCTGGGAGTATGGATCAACCTGTCACTGCCCAAGTCCATCGAAGAAGCAATTACAGAAACCAGACCTCCCATCTTCAGCACTCCATAATGACCCTGGGTCCATGTGCCCAGAGAGATAAAGATTGGGTGGGGGGTTGTAGTGCAGCAGGTTAAGTGTACATGGCTTGAAGTGCAAGGACCAGTGCAAGGATCCCAGTTCAAGGCCCTGGTTCCCCACCTGCAGGGGAGTCACTTCAGAAGTAGTAAAGTAGGTCTGCAAGTGTCTATCTCTCTCCCCCCTCCCCCATCTTCCCCTCCTCTCTTGATTTCTCTCTGTCCTATCCAACAAAAGAAACAGCAATAACAACAATAACAATAACAACAATAATAACAACAACAATGATAAACAACAAGGGCAACAAAAGGAAAAAATAGCCTCCAGGAGCAGTGGATTCATAGTGCAGGCACCAAGCCCCAGACCCTGGAGACCAAAAAAAAAAAAAAAAAGAATAGGAAATCTTCCAATAGAGGGGATGGGATATGGGACTCTGCTGGTGGGAAATTTGTAGAATTTCACCCCTCTTATTCTATGGTTCTGTCAATATTTTCTATTTTTTATTTTACAAATAAATTTAAAAAAACTAGTAAATAGTTAGTTTTAGCCACAGAATTTTTTTTTTTACAAGAATGGGAGCTAATCCCTGCCCTATTTCAACTTTCTAACCCTTTTCTCTACTCTGATACCATTCTCTCAACAATATTCTTTTTTTAAATTTCTTTATTGGGGAATTAATGTTTTACATTTGACAGTAAATACAATAGTTTGTACATGCATAACATTTCTCAGTTTTCCATATAACAATACAACCCCCCACTAGGTCCTCTGTCATCCTTCTTGGACCTGTATTTTCCTCCCACCCCACCCACCCCAGAGTCTTTTACTTTGGTGCAACAAGCAAATTCCAATTCAGGTTCTATTTGTATCTTCTCTTCTGATCTTGTTTTTCAACTTCTGCCCTCTCAGACAATATTCTTATCCAACCTCAGGATAGTTACCAAACTCAAGCAAAACTACCATAGTTGTGAGCCCCCCAGGAACATGTCTAAAATGGTTTTCCTAGCGTTCTTCCATCCTAAAATCCCTAATTTCATCTATTCTAATATTACTTTTTTGGTTCCTGTTCATTATCCATCTTGTCTTAACTTAGGTCATGCCACTTTCCAGACACCAAGTTACAGATGCTACCATGACTCTATCCTGACTTCTCTGGGCAGACGACCTCACCAATGTGTCCTGGACCCTTAAATCTCCAGAGCTATGGTCAACTAGAGAGAGAGAAAAAATAGGCTGGGGGTATGGATCGACCTGCCAATGTCCATGCTCAGTGGAGAAGCAGCTACAGATGCTAGAACTCCTATCTTCTGTTCCCCATAAACAACTTTGATCCATACTCCCAGTGGGGGAGAAGTGATAGGATGAAGATAAGGAGACTCTGCACTCCAGCTCCATCAGCACCCAGAGAGAGAGAAGGAAAAGGAATGGGACATATAGAGGTAGTTATGATGTCATGAGTGGCTCAGAGGGGAAGAGAGATTGAATCAGAAAAAGAAGGGAGAACTATATATACACATGAACAGATAGTTGTACAGAAGATGTCTGGCCCATGTTTACAACCTTAGGGGAACAGTGGTAGATTGCAATGGGGAGAGTGGAGATTCAGAACTCTAGTGGTGGGAATGGTGTGTATTAAAACCCCTGTCAACATGTAATTTTGTAATATAAAAATAAATAGTAATAATAATAATTAAGAAAAAGCAGGAGAGCTAGTGTTTTATCTGTTGGAATAAGAAAGGGTGATGACACTGTGAGAAGACAGAAGATGAGAGTGAAGCTAATTAAATGAATCTCAGGGATTATTTTTCAGCACATAATATGAATTAAATGAATTGGTGTGCTTCTGTAAGAGCTTCCTTATAGTTCAGATATAGAATATGGTAGAAATGTATATATCAAAGATTCTATCTTGATCACTTATAAGGATGGTAATATTATTTTCTGAAATGGCGCAAAGCTTCTGAGAAATAGGAGAAAGATATTTAAAAAAATTCTCTTAAATTTAAGGTGTTATTAATTGTCTTCAGGAGGCAAAGCCAAGGACTGAGTTTGAGTGAAAGTGTAGTGAGTTGTCAGCCCATAGGAGGTGGTCTTTATTATCATATACTTAAGTACTTATATTTTAAATACTAAGTCTGGTTATAGTCATCTGTGGTTCAAACCAACCACAGAGTTTGGAAGTCAAGATGTAGACAAAGGGTGAACACTTTCCTGAGACACAAACTGTTCTCTATATTGCAACGAATAAATATCTACTATGTGGCAGGCATTTTAATATAAACATTAAGAATCCTTCTATCTACTCATAAATAGAAACAAGAAATTTAGGATAATCAGCAAAGTACTTATTTTATGGTTTAAGGAACAGGCTACCTCTAGTCTCTCCCTCTCTCTCTCTCTCTCTCTCTCATATATATATATATATATATATATATATATATATATATATATATGATACGTATATTGTAATTTTCATATTTCCATCCTTTACTTGAATACTAGTATTAGTGCTCATTCTAGTTCAGAAATTACTTAGGGTTTTAGGCATACAATTATAAAGTTGTATCATGGCTCAACGGAGTCAATAAACATCTAAGAAACCATCACAGAAATAACTGAAATGCCAATTATGGGCAGAGAGATAAAGAATAGCATTTTCTTAAAAGCTAGCATTTTTATAGTCTGATTAGAAAGTGCCATCTTAAGCCTGTACTTCAAAGATTGTTGGATGAAATGCAGGAAATTTTGAGTCAGAAGAGCATCTGCAATGCACCTATCTAAGAAGGAATTCAATAAGACAAAGGAACAAAAAGAAACAGCAGGATGGGGAAACACTAAAGGAAGCAGGAATAGAAAGCAGCAAGGAACTCTATTTCCCCTCCAAATTCAAAAGCACATTGTGAGACTGTAAACAAAACAACATTCCAAATCAGAATCTGAGGAAGTAAAAAACTGTTGGGAATTCCAAGATGTCAAACATAAATGGGAAGTCATGTCTGAATAATTCCTGGTGAGCCCTGGCTTTTAGAAATGAGGCTGGGGGCTGGATAAACTCCTTGAAATACCTTGGCACTTTGTATTATTGATACTTTCATGACCATTACCATTTTGCATGAGAATAATTCCCATACTTCATCTTTGAAATAGGTGCATGCCTACCAGACTGTTTCACCTTCACTAAGCAATTAAATTATGAACACTTTAGTTCAAATAAGTGGTTTCTACCATCATTTCATTTGGGCCCAATATTCTATATATGAGTAAAATCCTAGGTGAAGTTTCATCTGGGGAAGGCAAGTCTTTGGAAAAAAAAAAGTATATTGACAATTGTTTAGGATAGGAAAGGTCGTCACAGGAAATGAGAAGCAGTCAGTAATGGTTTAGTAATAGGGCTTTTTTGGGTGGTGACTTTTTTTTTTTTATAATTGCAAAGATTGTTGCACCACATTGTGAACAACACTAAATTGTACACTTAAGTAATAGACAAATGGACACTAAGTTAGAAGAAGAAGAAATCCAGAAATCAATTCCTTTTACTATAGCAACAAAACCAATAAAATATCTAGGAATAAACCTATCAAAAGAAGTGAAAGACTTGTATATTAAAAATTATGAGGCACTATTCAAGGAAATAGAAAAAAACACAAAGAAGTGGAAAGATAATCCATGTTTATGGATTGGAAGAATTAACATTATTAAAATGAATATACTACCCAGACCCATATACAAATTTCATGCAATCCCCATCAAGATCCCAACCGCATTTTTTAGGAGAATAGAACAAATGCTACAAGTGTTTATCTGGAATCAGAAAAGACCTAGAATTGCCAAAACAATCTTGAAAAGAAAGAACAGAACTGGAGGCATCACACTCTCAGATCTCAAATTGTATTATAGGGCTATTGTCATCAAAACTGCTTGGTACTGGCACATGAATAGACATACTGACCAGTGGAATAGAATTGAGAGCCCAGCAGTAAATCCCCACACTTATGGACATCTAATCTTTGACAAAGGTGCCCAGACTATTAAATGGGGAAAGATGAGTCTCTTCAACAAATGGTATTGGGAAAATTGGGTTGAAACATGCAGAGGAATGAAACTGAACCACTATATTTCACTAAACACAACAGTAAATTCCAAGTGGATTGAGGACTTGGATGTTAGACCAGAAACTATCAGATACTTAGAGGAAAATATTGCCAGAAATCTTTTATGTATAAATTTTAAAGGCCTCTTCAATAAAGTGAATCCAATTATAAAGAAGACTAAAACAAAAATAAACCAATAGGACTACATCAAATTGAAAGGCCTCTGCACAGCAAAAGAAACCACCACCCAAACAAAAAGACCCTTCATAGAATGGGAGAAGATCTTTACACGCCATACATCAGACAATAGGCAAATAACCAAAATATATAAAGAGCTCACCAAACACATCATCAACAACAACAACAAAATGGCCCCAGGCAAAAATGGGGAGAGGTCATGAACAGACTATACACCATCAAAGAGATCTACCACTTCACTCCTATGAGAATATCTTACATCAGAAAAAAAATAGCAGCAACAAATGCTGGAGAGGTTGTGGGGACAAATGAATCCTCCTGCACTGCTAGTGGGAATGTAAATTGGTCCAACCCCTGTGGAGAGCAGTCTGAGAACTCTCAGAAGGCTAGAAGTGGACCTACCCTATGACCCTGCAATTCCTCTCTTGGAAATATATCCTAAGGAACCAAACACACCCATCCAAAAAGATTTGTGTATACCTATGTTCATAGCAGTGAAATCTGTAAAAGCCAAAACCTGGAAGCAACCCAGGTGTCCAACAACAAATGAGTGGCTGAGCAAGTTGTGGCATATATGCACAATGGAATACTACTCAGCTATTAAAATTGGTGAATTCACCTTATTTCATCTTGGATGGAGATTGAAGAAATCATGTTAAGTTAAATAAGTCAGAAACAGAAGAATGAATATGGAATGATGTCACTCATAGGCAAAAGTTGAAAAACAAGATCAGAAGAAAAAAACACTAAGCAGAACTTGGGCTGGAGTTGGTGTATTCTACCGAAGTAAAGACTCTGGGATGGGGGGCAGGTGCGTCCAGGTCCTAGAACATGATGGCAGAGGACCTAGTGGAGGTTACATTGTTATGTGGAAATCTGGTAAATGTTATAGTATTTACTTTTGACTGTAAAACATTAATCCCCCAATACCTAAAATAGATCTACTAGCTTTTTCCAAAATGGAGACCCCAAATCTTCATATGCAATATTCCTGCCTTTAGGTTCATGATCAGTCAACAATTTGTTCTGCTTTCTATCTTAACTGTTTTTCAGCCACCAGGTTCCAGATGCTACCATGATGCAAACCTGACTTCCTGGGTAGATGACTCCACCAATGTGTCCTGGAGCTCTGCCTCCCCAGATCCTTGCCCCAATAGGGAAAGAGAGAGACAGGCTGGGAATATGGATCAATCTGTCAACATTCATGTTCAGCGAGGAAGCAAGATCTTCCACCTTTGCACCCCATAGTGACCCTGGGTTCATACTCCCAGAGGGATAAAGAATAGGGAAGCTATCAAGAAAGGGAACTGGATATGGAGTTCTGGTGGTGGGGATTGTGTGGAATTGTACCCTTCTTATCCTATAGTCTTGTCAATATTTTCATTTTATAAATAAAAATTAAAAAACATTAATCCCACAATAAATAAATAAGAAATTAATAAGATAAAAATATACTAAAGTAAAAAACTAAAAATTAAAAAAGCTAAACTAAAAATTAAAAAAAAAACCACTAAGCAGAACTTGGACTGGAGTTGGTGTATTGTATAAAAATAAAAGACTCTGGAATGTGTGTATGTGGGGGTCCAGGACCTGGAACATGATGGCAGAGGACCTGTATTGTTATGTGGAAAACTGGGAAATGTTATGCATGTACAAACTATTGTATTTACTGTTGACTGTAAAACATTAGCCCCCTAATAAAGAAATAAAAAACTATTAATAAAATAAAAAAGGAATGACTCTGGTCATCACACTAAAAAATAGATAAATGGTATAACATGTAAATTATTAACACAATGAAATTTTTATTAATAAGAAATAATTGAAAGTTCAAAGACTTGCCAGGGCAATCTTTATGATTCATTTTTGTTTGTTTGTTTGATCTTTGCAGATATTAAAATAACTCTAAATTTGGTAACAATCAATATGTCACAGAATCTTGAACTCTACTTGGTTTTCCAATGAGTTACTCTTTTGTGAACTTTGTCACATTTCTATTCAGAAATATATAATCAAAAATTAATGAACCAAAAACACCTAGAATTGCCAAAACCATCTTGAGAAAAAGAAACAGAAATGGAGGCATCACACTCCCAGATCTCAAACTATATTATAAGGCCACCGTCATCAAAACAGCCTGGTACTGGAACAAAAATAGGCACACAGTCTAGTGGAACAGAATTGAAAGCCCAGATCTAAACCCCCACACATATGGACATCTAATCTTTGATAAGGGGGCCCAAAGTATAAAATGGAAGAAGGAGGCTCTTTTCAATAAATGGTGCTGGGAAAACTGGGTTGTAACATGCAGAAGAATGAAATTGAACCACCTTATCTCACCAGAAACAAAAATCAACTACAAATGGATAAAGGACCTGGATGTCAGACCAGAAACTATCAAATACTTAGAGGAAAACATTGGTGGAACACTTTCCCACCTAAACCTCAAGGGCATCTTTGATGAAACAAACCCAATTTCAAGGAAGACTAAAGCAGAAACAAACCAATGGGACTACATCAAATTGAAAAGCTTCTGCACAGCCAAAGAAACTATCACACAAAGAGACCCCTCACAGAATGGGAGAAGATCTTCACATGCCATACATCCGACAAGAGACTAATCACCAAAATATACAAAGAACTCAGCAAACTTAGCACCAAAAAAGCAAATGACCCCATCCAAAAATGGACAGAGGATATGAACAAGACATTTACTTCAGAGGAGATCCAAAAGGCTAAAAAACATATGAGACACTGCTCCAGGTCGCTAATTGTCAGAGAAATGCAAATAAAGACAACCCTGAGATACCACCTCACTCCTGTAAGAATAGCATACATCAAAAAGGACAGCAGCAACAAATGTTGGAGAGGCTGTGGGGACAGAGGAACCCTTCTGCACTGCTGGTTTGAATGTAAATTGGTCCAGCCTCTCTGGAGAACAGTCTGGAGAACTCTCACAAGGCTAGACATAGACCTTCCATATGACCCAGTAATTCCTCTCCTGGGGATATACCCCAAGGATTCCATAATGCCCAACCAAAAAGATATATGTACATCTACTTTCATAGCAGCACAATTCATAATAGCTAAAACCTGGAAGGAACCCAGGTACCCAAAAACAGATGAGTGGCTGTGAAAGCTGTGGTACATATACACAATGGAATACTATGCAGCTATTAAAAACAATGAACCCACCTTCTCTGACCCATCTTGGACGGAACTAGAAGGAATTATGTTAAGGCAGCTAAGCCAGAAAGATAAAGATGAGTACGGGATGTCCCCACTCATGAACAGAAGTTGAGAAAGAAGAACAGAAAGGGAAACTAAAAGCAGGATCTGATTAAATCGAGAGCAGAGCACCAAAGTAAAAACCCTGTGGTGAAGGGGAGGGTGGCCATTGGGCTTCCCAGCGCGGCGGGAGGGTGGGGGGAAGGGGTGGGTGGTTGGAATGGGACACAGTCTTTTGGTGGTGGGAATGGTGTTTATGTACACTTCTATTAAAGTGTAGACATATAAACCACTATTTAATTAATATGAGAGGGGAAAAATTGATCATATGTCTAGAACTTCTTAAAACACAGACTGAGTCTTTTTAATACATAGGCTGTCTTTAATATGTTGACTCTCTCAAAAGCCTAGACCATGGAGAACAGAAGCAACTGGTAGCACAGCTATATACAAGATGCTGGGTATTATACCCCAAACCCTAACAAAGAGACTTGTCAAAGCTAACCCAATCACCAAATAATGTGATGATAACAATAACTATCCATTGTCTTCTTGAACCCTAAGACAACAGGAACCTCACATTTCCACTATAGAGCCTATATTTCCCCCAGTCCTGGAACCTGAGGGTGGGGCCCACTTTTCTGCTTGCTGCTCTCAATTCAAATCAAATAATATTGCATCCGCGGATCGCAACCCAATCAACACAACGAGTGCCACTCCAGCATGCTTCACTTCAGACTGTGTCCAGAGACTTCAGGTGTGGAATGACAACCCTTCAGCTTCATCACTCGAGTGAGACCTTTCCTTTCATAGTATTATCTAATTCCATTCCAGGTGTTCCACTCCCCAATGAAGTCCCTAAACCTAGATACAGTCCAGGTTCCCTGAGATAGAGCATATGTTCACACATGCCCATAAACTAGGGAAAAATATATACCTGAAAGCTGAAGTACACAAGAGCCTGCAGGGAATACCTCCCAACACTTCATGTGCACTATTCCAGTCTTTAGGTCCATGGTTGTTCAACAATTCGTTTGGCTTTGTATGTTAACTCTCTTTTCAGTCACCAGGTTCCGGATGCCAGCATGATGCCGACCAGACTTCCCTGGATAGACGACCCCACCAATGTGTACTGGAACTCCACTACCCCAGAGACCCACCCTACTAGGGAAAGAGAGAGGCAGACTGGCATTATGGATTAACCAGTCAACACCCATGTTCAGCGGGGAAGCAATTACAGCAGCCAGACCTTCCATCTTCTGCAACCCACAAGGACCCTGGGTCCATACTCCCAGAGGGATAGAGAATGGGAAGGCTATTATAGGGGAGGTGATGGGATATGGAGATTGGGTGGTGGGAATTCTGTGGAACTGTACCCCTCTTATCCTATGGTTTTGTTAATGTCTCCTTTCTTAAAAAAAAATGGAAACACCAAAAAAAAAAAAAAGAAAAAAATCTCATATTCAATTGCTTCCAAATCTTGGAAGAATATATTCCTAGAACTTTTAGAGCAAGGGTTTAAATTGACATCCTTGGGCATGGGAGGGAGGGGACATGAGGAGAGTAGATGAGTGAATGTTTCTATAGAACCTACACTATAACCTTCCTCAACTGTCTATCTACAGTGAACATGTAGTTAACGGAATTATTCTGGTAGGGGGTACTTTTTATGATACTATTAGAGGAATCTATCCCCCAAAGAGAAAAGCCTTAAAATTGACATATAAAATGCAAACTTTTAAAACATTTTTATTTATTTATTTTCAAAATATTCCCACAAAGCTGTTTACTACTAATGCACCTGAAGCAAACCTAGTGGGTATTTTTTTTTTTAAGGTCACACCTACAACAAATTTTAAAAGCTTTAGTAAAGACCTATAAAATGCAGACATTTTAAAATATCAGTCCTATTTCACTGGATAGGGGATGAGGGAAGACATGGACATAAGTGGAGGGGGGTTGGCAATTCCCATTTTCCTAAAGGAGGAAGCAGTATTTCCCAAGGGGAAATTTAATCAGAAGGACTGATTAAATATTCTTGTTCTCTCTTTTCCTGTAATCATTTTCGGAAAGGGTATGGTTTACAGGGATAAGCATCAACTCTGATGAAGCAAATATAACAGATGAGAAAGCCATACTTCATCTAAACACTGCAAATTAATGTTATCCCTCCATACTCTCTCATTGAAGATGCCTGCCGCATGAATGATTCATGGTGAACCATCAACTCAGTATAGTCACTACAAGAACACCAAGGGTTTGCTTACACATAATTACTCAGAACTGAGTAGGAGGAAATCCTTGTCTCGGATCATGGGAGATAATGGAATTCTAACTAAGGATGCCTTGGCAAAGTAGAAGTACTTTCCCTTGGACCTTTGAAATCCTTAATGAGTTGAATCATGTCAAGTAACAAAATAAACAAGGATGAGAAACATCAGTTGGGTTTGGTCCAAAGTCTAGCCTGCTTAAGATTGGGCTTCCCCCATCATCGCTTAAACATTATACAGTTTTCTATCAGCCAAGCCTGTGGTTTTATTTAATTTTTTTTTCCTTAAATCAGATTTCAAAAGCCAGGCACTAGCTGATGGTAATTAGTAGGCATGGGTTGAAGTTTATTCTTGCCGTTCTTCCCAGGCATGCATAATTTTTGTGAAGAGAAAAGAAAATCCAATTATCCCCAAATCCAACCAGTGTGGCTCATCTGCTCTTGTGTTAGATCTTTAGAAATGGTTCTTAACAATTGAAAGGAAGACATATGGCACTTGAGAACAGCTTCTTGTAAACTTGTTTATTGTATCAAGGTGTGGGGGGGAACCACTATTGTGACCATTGACATCCCTCTTCAGGAAAACCTGACATAAGAAATATCAGTCCTATAAAATGTGATGTAAAGACTTATCCATATCATAAATATTTTATAAGTGATTTTATTTCTAAGCCCCTTTCACATTTTAAAAGACTTCCTTAAATATGCTTGACTTGAAGTTTTCCAGGAACACTTATTCAGTGTTAAATAAAAACATCTGACATAGGGCTGGTGAGGTAGCTCACTGGGATAGCGTGCTGCTTTCCCATGTACGTGAGCCAGGTTTGAGTCTAGCCCTCATCATATTGGAGGATTCTTTGGTGTTGTGGTCTCTTTTACTCTCTATCTCTGTCTCTGTTTAAAGAATACTGATATAATGCTGAAGGAGTCAGATTCTTCAAATAAAGGTAGGGTTTCCACTCAGTCTTGCTAAAGTTGGGTCTATGACAAAAGATTTAAAGAATTATATTAATTCACTGTTGAAATAATTCCCTGAAGTGTTAATGAATTATGGAAAATACTCTGAATTCTTTCAAATTCTGTAGTGTTATACATTTATTATTTAGTATTATTGACATGAATTTTTACTTAGTTTTATAATTATTTGATATTACAAAAGTAGGTGTACATTTTCAAATTGGTCTACATGGAACTCTTCTGATGAAAGCACTTTTTATCCATATTTTGTGAGTATAATTGATTTTAATTACCTACCTTATTTCAGAACAGACATATTGTTGTATTCTAAGTACTTCAAATCACAGATTACTCAAAGGTCAAGTCCCAGAATGATAAGACCATACTCGACTCCAGGAAATTTTCTACTGAGCAGATAGTGAGACATTGGTAACAGATTTCTTCAGTAATAAACTTTTTAAATAGTTTAATTGTACCATGTTTCTAATAAAACACTTGGACACAATAAAATAAAGTACAGGGGGCTGGGCAGTGGTGCATCCAGTTAAACGCACATAGCACAAAGTGCAAGGACACGCACAAGGATCTAGGTTTAAGCCCCTGGACTCCCCACCTACAAGGGAGACACTTAACAAGTGGTGTAGATGGTCTGCATTTGTCTACCTTTCTCCTTTTATATCTTTCCCTCCCCTCTCAATTTCTCTCTGTCCTATCCAATAAAATGGGGGGGGGGGGAATGGCTGCCAGGAGCAGTGGATATTAGTGCTAGCACTGAGCCCTAGTGATAAACCTGGAGGTAGTAAATAAATAAATAAAGTACAAATTTCATCACCCACATCACATCTTCAGGCTCTCTCTGTGGGATAACAACATGTTTGTTTACTTTGTTTCTTCCTGCAAGTCAAAAATCTATCTTCTAACCTAGTAAAGGCAGTCTTCTTTTTTTTTTTTTTCTTTTTTTGCAGATTTTCCCCTCAGAGATCAGGCTGCCGCATATCTGGCATTGTTTATCTTTTGGTACATCCACTCAGTCTAGTGTTTAATGTTAGCATATTGTGACAGGTGCTACATTGGGCATCACAGGAGAGCAATGAGTAACAGTCAGTTTTTGAGGAAATAACAGTTTAGGGTGGATCTTGGACAAGTTAAAAACATTACATGTAAGGGAATCTGGTGGTAGTACAGAGGTTAAGCGCACGCAGCACAAAATGCAAGGACTGGCAGAAGGATCCCGGTTCCAGCCGGCTCCCCACCTGTAGGGGAGTGTCTTCACAAGCGGTGAAGTAGGTCTGCAGGTGTCTTTCTCTCCCCCTCTGTCTTTCTCTTCTCTCTCCATTTCTCTCTGTCCTATCCAACAACAATGGCATCAATAACAACAATAAAGAAAATCAAGGGCAACAAAAGGGGAAATAAATAAATATAAAATAAATAAATAAATAAATAAATAAATAAAACAAAACATTACATGTAAGGGCCGGGTGGTGGAGCATCTGGTTGAGCACACACATTATAGTGCGCAAACCTGAGTTTGAGCCCCTGGTCCATACCTATAAGGGTAAAGCTTTGCAAGTGGTGAAGCAAGTGTTTCAGGTGTCTCTCTGTCTCTCTCCCTATCTATCACCCCCTTCTCTCTTGGTTTATGACAGTCTCTATCAAGTAAAATAAAGATAATAAAAACAAACAAGCCCCCAATATTACATATAAATATAGATGCATGTACATTTTATTCACCAATTCTTAAAATAAGCTATGCAATTTGTGAAGTTATAGACCCAAGTAGTCAATTTGGTCATATTTATTTCCCTGACTCTGAAGGTTTTCATCCTTTCTACTATGTCTTCCAATTTCCTCCCTGCTCTGTTGAATTTCCTGACTTCTTCTATCACAAAAAAATATCAGAACAGTAACTCAGCAGCAAAGAGAAGCATGTAGCTTTGATGTCAGTATTTTAATACAGATTTTCAAAACACTCCAAAATCTCTCAAACTGGATTCTAAATTTTTCCTATAGAAACTTGCCTACAGTAATTTCTCTCTTTAAAAATTACCCCGAGGTAAGGGAAAGAGACTGGCACACTTTAATGATGACTCATAGCCACTACCAGGTCACCCCATCACCTAGGACTCCTAGTCAGGGAGTCCTGGGATTCCCACACTAGACATGATGGGCCTAGACCTCTAACAGATCCCTCTCACCACTGTCACTGGTCAACATACTGGGCCCCTCAACAACATACTGGGCTCCTCTGTGGGCCCCTATCGGACCTGGCCCTCAGTGTGAATCAACAATGGTAGTGAATGTCCATTCTCTGAAGGGAGGTCTACTTCTATCACCAGAGGAAGATGGATCCTGAAATTGGCGCAGCCTGGAATGTTCCTAGCTGTGACCACAGAATGTGAGATCAGACCTACAGGGATGCAGAGGTTACATAGGCTCCTGTGCTGAATATGGGCCCCAGATCAGATCAATGGGGTTTACAGTTAACAATATGTAGATACTTTCCCCATATTTGGGAGCTGCTCTCTTCCCTGATCCAGCTTTCTGGTCCTTTTTCCAACTATGACACCATCATCCCAGACAATAGCTTAAGTCACCTGCACCTTAGATGTCAGGCACAGACAGAAACTAGTAGTGTCATGGGCCCTTTGGAATATACCTAAAATAAACCTACTAGTTTTTTCCAAAATGGAGACCCCAAATCTCCATCTCTAATATTCTTGCCTTTAGTTTCATGATTAGTCAAAAATCTTCTCTGCTTTCTATCTTAACTCTTTTTCAGCCAACAGGTTTCAGATGATACCATGATGCCAACCAGACTTCCCTGGGCGGACAACCCCACCAGTGTGTCCTGGAGCTCCAACTCCCCAGATCCCTGCCCGACTAGGGAAAAAGAGAGATAGGCTGGGAGTATCGATTGACCTGTCAATGCCCATGTTCAGTGGGGAGGCAATTACAGAAGCCAGACCTTCCACCTTCTGCACCCCGTAATGTCCCTGGGTCCATATTCCCAGAGGGTTAAAGAATAGGAAAGCTATCAAAGAAGGGGATGGGATATGGAGTTCCGGTGGTGGTAATTATGTGGAATTGTACCCCTCTTATCCTATGGTCTTGTCAGTGTTTTCATTTTATAAATAAAAACTAAAAAAAAAAAAAAATATCTGAGGGGGCTGGATGGTGGCACATGTAGTAGAGTATATGTTACCATGCACAAGAACATGCTTGCACCTCATGGATGATTTCTTTAGTCTCCAGTTTCTTGTACACAAAAGGTACTCTGCCAGACATCCAGAACGAAGACTTCATCTGAGACTGCTTCCTGTTTCATAACAAGTTCTAATCAGAGGTGAACCTGCCAACCACTTATATGGTGTACATAACCTGGGAACAAGTACTAGCCTGAATTGCAAAAGCATGGGTGAAATATTGTCGGTTTGCATATAAAACGCAGTTATCCCAAAATCTGCACCCCAATTTCAGTGTATTGGGAGAAAATATCTGGGCTTGGAGTATGTCCCTCTTTTCCATTGGTACAATTAAGTTGTGTTTTATGAATTCAAGATCAGGAAGTGCAACTGTGCCTGTGGCCATCACACTATGATAAATCTTTGCTCTACAAAGAAATACAAGACAAAACAAACAAACCCTGGTCCCCACCTGCAGGGGAAAGCATCATAAGCAGTAAAATAGTGCTGCAGGTGTCTTTCTTTTTCCTTTCTCTCTGTATCTCTCTTCCTTATTATCTCTGTTCTATCTGCTAACAACAAATCAGAAGGAAAATTGCCTCTGGGAGTTGGTAGAATTGCTGTGCAAGAATTGAGTCCCAACAATTCTTCTTCTAGCGTTTGCCTTTCTTCCGTAGCCAGTTAATTGCTTTGAAAGTGACTGGGATCCATGTGGATTCAGTCGGCTAGGAAGGATCGTCAATTTCCCCAATGAATGGGTACTCACGGGATGCACCACGGGAAGGTCGATCCAATGCATCCCCTTCTTCTAAGTCCCAACAATAACCCTGGTGTAAAGGGGGGGGGGGAGAAAAGAGAAAGATCAAGAGGGAGGACTCCTCACAACTCTTCAATCTAGCAAGATCTTTCCTAACACAAGGGACTACCTACATCTACATTAGATGGCACATCATTTAACTAAGTAACAGATACCAGATATAGGCTAGGGTTTAGGGTCCTGGGAACAGGTGTACATAATACCCACAAGCAAGGGACAATTATAGAACTCAAAGTGCTCAATAATAGTTGAAATGCCTAAAGAAGTCATCAAAAATTCTCTAATCAATTGGATTTAGACCAAATCAGCTGGGTAGCCTCTTACAGAGAAATTCCTATCACCCGCCCAAGCTGGTTTCCGCCCAGGAAGATCTACCTGCGAACAAGCCCTGGCCCTCTCAACTTACATTGAAAATGGATTCCAGAAGAATTTAAAGACGGGTGCTGTCTTTGTTGATCTCACAGCAGCCTATGACACGGTCTAGCACCGTGGTCTCCTCGTCAAGATCTCAAGATGCCTGCCTCCATGGGTGGCCAACACTATATCGTTTCTTCTCCAAAACAGAAGATTCTGGGTGCATCTGGGTGACAAGTCTAGCAGATGGAGACTTGTCTCAAGTGGCCTCCCCCAGGGCTCTGTTCTGGCTCCTACGCTATTTAATATTTACATCAATGACCTCCCAGAAACTTCTTCAAGGAAGTTCATCTACGCCGATAACATCTGCTGTGCAACTCAGGCATCCAAGTTCGACATCCTCGAGGAAACACTCACGAAAGACATGTCTCTGATATCTGATTACTGTAAAAAATGGCGACTAATCCCTAGCACTGCAAAAACAGTATCATCTGTTTTCCATCTACACCATGCCTCGGCCTCGCGTGAGCTTAATGTGCAGCTTGGCGATACGAGAATCCGGCATGAAGCCCAGCCAGTCTATCTTGGCGTTACTCTCGATCGCACTCTGTCATTTCACAAGCATCTCATAAAAACTGCAGCAAAGGTGGGCGTGAGGAATAACATCATTGCAAGACTGGCCAGCTCCTCATGGGGCGCAAGCGCTTCCACACTACGATAATCATCCCTGGCATTATGCTATTCCACTGCAGAATACTGTGCCCCAGTATGGTTCCGTAGCCCCCATGTCCACTTGGTCGATTCCAAATTATATTCCTCCATGAGGATAATTTCTGGAACCATCTGTTCCACCCCGGTTCCATGGCTGCCAGTTCTTAGCAACATCACCCCGCCAGATATTCGTCAGGATGCGGTATCATCTAAGTTCATTTCCCACGTCTACGCTCGACCGGACCTGCCAATATACGCGGATATCTTTGCCCACCCTGTCCAACGCTTGATGTCTCGTCACCCAATCTGGTCCCCTACGCCTACACTGAACTTCTCTGTTCCAGACTCTTGGAAACAGAGTTGGCAGTCAGCTGAGGTAAAGAACAAACACCTCATCACAGACCCCTGCAAGCGTCAACCCAGCTTTGACCTAGCACGTTATGATTGGGCCCTCCTCAATTGCTATTGAATAGGCGATGGCCGGTGCGCCGCTATGTTCCATCGCTGGGGAGCCAGAGACGACCCGAACTGCCCCTGCGGCTACAGACAGACTATGACCCACATAGTCAGACTGCCACCTCTCCAGATTCAAAGGAGGTCTTGAAACTTTACATCAGGCTCAACTTGACGCTGTTGACTGGCTACGGAAGAAGGGCAAACACTAGAAGAAGAAGAAGAAGCTGGGTAGCCTAGCCAAAAGACCCAAAGAAGATAAATCCTAAAAACTTAATTCTGGTTAGGTTCAACAAATGGCACTCAATGCTTAAACAACTGGGAGAAAGTCTAAGGTCATCAGAGAAAGAGAGGACTACAAAAGTTGGATAAGCGCAAGAGACTGGCCCATTTAATAATGGTCCTTTTGGTCAATATCACACCACCTGATCATCTGGGGTCCTAGTTAGGGAATCCTTGGATTCCCACACAAATATGATGGGCCTAGACCTTTAATGGATCCCTCTCTCCACCACCACTGGTCATTTCCATCAGGAACAGAATCATAAGCCATCCTGTAGACCCTCCTAGGATCTTGCCCTTACTATAAAGCAGTGATGGTAGGGATAGCCCCAGTCTCTGAAGGGATGCTGGGGTATCCTGTCTGCCCTGCCACTCGAAAAAGACTGGTCCTGAAATAAGTGCAGCCTGCAATGTTCCCAGATGTGGCCATGAGCTGCAAGCTCAGGCCAATAGGGACTCAAAGGTTACATAGGCTCAGTACTAAATATATATATATATTCCCTAGGTCAGGTGGATGGGGCCAAATAATTTTAATTTATGCACAGAATTTTTTTCAAGAATGGGAGCTATTCACTGCCCTAATCTAACTTTCTAGCCCTTTTCTCTACTCTGACACCATTTCTCAGACAAGATTTTTATCCAACTTCAGGCTAGCTATCAAACTCAAGCAAAACTACCATAATTTTATGCCTCCAGAACATACCTAAAATGAACTTTCTTTCTTTTACTTTAAGTCCCTAATATCGTCTGCTTTATTCCTATTTTTTTTGGTTCCTGTTCATTAATCATTTTGTCTCACTTTATATCCTGTCACCTTCCAGACACCAAGTTGCAGATGCTACCGTGATTCCATCCTGACCTCTCAGGACTAATGATCTCACCAGTGTGCCCTGGAACCTTACCTCTCCAGAGCTCTGGCCCACTGGGGAAAGATAGAAACAGGCTGGGGGTATGGACTGACCTGCCAATGCCCGCCCATGTCCAGTGGAGAAGCAATTACAGAAGCCAGAACTCCTACCTTCTACACCTCCCAAACAATCTTGATCCATACTCCCAATGGGAGAGAAGTGATAGGAGGTAGAAAGTGAGAGGGCTACAAACTCCAGCTTCATCAGTACCCAGAGAGAGAGAAGGAAAAAGAGAGTGACATCTGGAGGTAGTAATGTTGTCATGAGTGCCTTGCAGGGGAAGAGAAAATTGGATCCAGAAGAAAAAGGGGCAACTATGTATAAATGTGGACAGATAGTTGTAGAGATGATGGTTGTCTCATGTCTGCAACCTTAGGGGAACTTTGGTGGCTTGTAGTGGGGAGACAAGATTCAGAACTCTGGTGGTGGGAATGGAGTAGATTTATACCCCTGTCGACATGTAATTTTATAAATCAATATTAAGTCATTAATAAAATAATAAAAAGGAACGACTCTAAGTTTTTTCCTACATCTTTAGCATGTGGTGTGAATGGAACTCAGTGACTGAACTATGAATGCTCCTTGAGGCTATTTTTTCCCTTTTTGTTGCCCTTGTTGTTTACTGTTGTTTATGTTGTTATTGCTGTCACTGTTGTTGGATAGGACAGAGAGAAATTGAGACAGGATGTAAGACAGAGAGGGGGAGAGAAAGGTAGACACCTGAAGACCTGCTTCACTGCCTGTAAAGTGAGCCCCCCCTTGCAGGTGGGGAGCCAGGGTTCGAACTGGGATCCTTTGCACCATGTATGCTGAATTCACTGTACCACCACCCAGCTCCTGGTGTGAAATCTTTTAAGTGCCCATGGTTCAAGGTCATAGCAGGATCCTAATTTACTTGACTGGATTGGTGTACCCTTGAATGTCTCTCTTCCAGAAGGAAATGAAAATATTTTAACCACTGTCAATTTTATCCAAGTCCTTATTCTCTCTCTCTCTCTCTCTAACCACCCCCCCCTTTTTTTTCTTTATTGGGGGATTCAAGTCCTTATTCTTAATCCTCCAATCTACAAACAAGTAATGGAGTAGTAACTATGCAGAAATGCTCTCCTTGAATTCTTCCTTTCCTTTCAAAGATATTTCTAGAATACTCACTGTCTCTGTGCCTGTAATGATGAAAGGACATTCCTGGGTAGGACAGTATATTTCATGGGATGTTTAAAGCATTTTCCATGAATGACTCAGGCAAGGGTAAGCTACACAGAATTCTGATACAAAGGTAGGGGGAGACCTATAGTCTGTGTAAGTATGAGTGTGCTCATTCCTAGCAGGCTTGAGTTAAAGCTACACTTGAGGGGATTAACCCTAGAGAAAGCCAGGAAGTTGGACTCAAGTTATCTGACTTCCAATGTAAATATAGATAGATAGAGCATATATTGAAACCATAATCTCAAAGGGTCAGGGTTGCCCCAGTAGGAGGAAGTGACCTGAAATTGATAAACTGGGTTAGATCAAGATAGTAAAAATTACTGTTTACGCTGCAGAAACTCTTTTGGAAAGTAACTGTTAACATACTAAAACTGAATTTGAAAAACAAAAGAACAATGATGTGTTGGACTTAAACTTCCCATCCTCCCTTGGTGCTCTTTATGTCCCTTCAAAAATACTGTTAACAGTTAAGACTTGTTATAGCTTTGTTTTAGAAGAAAATTCACAGAAGCCTCATCATGAAACAGGAGATCATGATTCAGAAAGAAAGAAGACTTGATGGCTTTGGGAGCCTCTATCCTGTTTGCCAGGGAACTCATCTCCAATAAGGGGAAGAAGGGGTGATTTGAGCATCACTCTGGTGTCTGCTGAATGTTAAAATGGCAATAAAATATTTCCCATTTTGCAGAAGCAGATGTGACAGTGTTCGGCTTTGTGCTGTACCAGGCATTGGGCCCTCATTTGGTTTCAACATAGGAAGATGAATTAACTTCACCGAGCCTAATCTTCTAATCTGTGAAGCAAGAAAATGAATGTCTGCTCGACTGAAGTGGTGGGAAAGCTCATGTGCAAAATTAAGTTAACTATTACTGATTGAATGCTCAGTGAAGAAAATGTAGGTATAAAGACTTAAGTGATCAGAGAAGTGTCTGGAAATATTATTGAGTGCTCAACCCACGTTACTACCTGGCACAAGAGATTATGGTTGTAAATAGGTGTTCTTTCTCAGAAAGGCCCCCATGGTAATTTTAATAAATAATAATTATTTGAAATAATTAATTGCATATTTAGTTACACAATTAAAGTCATGATATACACCACAAAAGATAATTACGGTATTAAAAACATGTATAGAAGCAGAATAAGATTTAGTCTCAAAGTTTCTATAACGGGAGTGAATTAGCAGAGATTAAAGATAAAATGGTAAAAAGCTGGGAAAGTGTAATATGCAAAGGATTTTTGAGGAAGGGAACACATAATAGAAATACTGAATAGAAAGCAGATTGTAGAACTACAGCTAAAACAGAAGAGGGAAGAGGTGTGGTACTAGATAAGGCAAAGAGACGGAAGGTAACCAGATCTAATAGTATCTCCGAGGCCAGGGTAAGGATCTGGAATGTTTATCCTTAGAAAATAGGAAGCCTTTATCACCTTCAGATTTGAGAAAAATATTTGCTGACCTTATATCTGATAAGGGATAAATGTCTAAAATACTTTAGGAACTCTGAAAAATCAATTGTGAAAAAATGAAATAATTGAAGATAGACTAAGGACTTGAACATATATTTCTCCAAAATAAGACATTTAAATATTCTAAAGATATGAAAAGATGATCAGTGAAGAAATGCCTCTCAAGTCCTTCACCTTTTTAAAATTGGGCCATTAGTTCTGCTATTACTGAGTTGTAGAGGTTTATGTATTTATTTGATTATTTCTTTTTCTTTTTCTTTTTATTCAAAAAAAGGAAACACTGACAAAACCATAGGATAAGAGGGGTACAACTCCACACAATTTCCACCACCAGAACTCTGTATCCCCTCTCCTTCCCCTGATAGCTTTCCTGTTCTTTAACCCTCTGGGAGTATGGACCCAGGATCATTATGGGATGCAGAAGGTGGAAGGTCTGGCTTCTGTAATTGCTTCTCTGCTGAACATGGATGTTGACTGGTCAATCCATACTCCCATCCTGTCTCTCTCTTTCCCTAGAGGGAGAGGCTCTCAGGAAATGGGGCTCCAGAACACATTGGTGGGGTCGTCTTCCCAGGGAAGTCTGTTTGGCATCATGGTAGCTTCTGGAACTTGTTGGCTAAAAGAAGAGTTAACATATAAAGCCAAACAAGTTGTTGACTAATCATGAACCTAAAGGCTGGAATAGTGCAGATGAAGATTTGGGGGTCTCTGTTTTGTAGATAGTTAGTAGGCTTATTTTAGTTATCCAAAGAGCCCATGACTATACTAGTTTTGTTTTGTTTTCTGATCCTGACATCTGATATGCAGATGGATCCAAGTTACTGTCTGGGGAGATGATTTCATGGCTGGAAAAAGGATTAGAAAGCTGGATCAGGGAAGAGAGTGGCTCCCAAATATGGGAATGGTGTATAAATATTGTTGACTGTATATTTGTTTATATTTAAATTTTTTTCCACACATTGGGATGAATCCAAGGTTTCTACCATGCATGATACTACTGAGTGCCTCCTGAATCTAAATTTCAGTACTTGCAGTACAAATCCACCCCTTCTAAGGGAATTTTTTTTAGAGAAACACTGAGAGAGGAGAGGAGTATAGAGAGTGAGAGAAAAGGAAGGAGAATAAGGAGTAGGAGGAGGAGAGGAAGGAGAAGAAGAGGAGAAAATTACTCATGAAGGTTTCTCCCCTGAGGGTGGGGACCTATGGCTTGAACACAGGCCCTTGAGTATGGTAATATGTGTACTCTACCAGTGTCCCGCTGTCTAGCTCCCATCTTTTCTACCCATCAATTAAGTATTAAACAATGTATGTATTACAACAAACACATGATGATTATCACAAAAATTAAGGATAAGATATAGATAGATAGTTGACAGATAATGTCCATTAGTAGGTTTTTCACTGCAGCATATAAAAATCACATTTGGGGGGCTGGGTGGTAATAGAAAGACCTCATACTTTATCATGCACAAAGACCCAACCAAGTTCAAATCCCCAATTTCCTGCAGGGGCTATGAATCTTCAGGAGCAGTGAGGCAGTGATGTAGGTGTCTCTCCTCTATGTCTCTCCTCATCTCTGTCTCTCACACTATCAAATAATTTAGAAAAGGCCACTAGTGGTAGAATGATGGATTCATGCAGAGAAGACTAAACCAATAGCGTTAGACCTGGTAGAAAAAAAGAGGAGGAAGAGAGGAAGAGGAAGAAGAAGGAGGAGGAAGAGGAAAGAGGAGGAGGAGGATGAGAAGAAGAAAATAAAGAAACCCCATATAAGAACAAGTCTTGGAGCAGGGTGACTCGAGGTTGGTTAATTTATCCATTATACATAATTTTACAGATCAAATTCTTTTCTTTTCTCTCTTCTGCTATACTTGGCATTTAGCAATTTCTCTTGATGGTTACAAAATGCCCATGATACACTCTTATAATCATATCCTATCAGTTCAGAACCATAAGGTTTTATCTCCTCCAGCTGTCCCTCCCTATATGAAAAAATATCTTTGTCAGAAGCTTTCCCTTCTCTTGTGCCTATCCTTTCTCCCACACACACTGACTTTATTCATGAACTTACTAGGTCATTCACAGGGGAATGGAATTACCAACTTAATTATCTTCAATTTATTAAAATTTCCATCCTGAGACTAGAATTGAAAGCAAGCCTTTTTTGAAGCGAGAGGCTTTAGTGAGGCCCTAGACATAGAGAGGATCTGTTATTAAATGAAAATGGTTCTTAAATGGCTAAGACATAATGTTGTCTGCTCCACACAGAAAAATTACAGGTGAATCATAACACAGTTGAGCAAATGAAGATCTCAGAGTGTTATCTTCAGACCTGCAACATCAGCACTACTTATTGGAAATATAACTTCTTGAGACTGGGGGATGGCACAGCAGCTAAAGCATAGGGCTGGCAAGTATGAGGTCCTAAGTTCCACGCCCAGCCATTCATTGTAGATGCCATATGTATATAATGTTCTGATTCTCTCCTCTCTCTCTCTCTCCCATCTCTATCATATCTTTCTCTCTCTCTCTTTCCCACTCCCTCCATCCCTCTCTAGTAAATAGATAAATCTTTGAAAATCACATCTTGGATTTGAGGAGATGTGTAACATTATAGGACAGGACTTGGCTCTTTAATCACAAGATTACTGACTCCAATCTAAAGTACTATTGAGCAGTATTCTGGTCTATTTTATTAAAAGCAAACCATGATCATCATTGTATTTATTTATTTATTTTTACAAAAGGGAAAGGTAATTTCTCTAGTCAGTCCAAAGCCTACTCAATCAGAATGTACTATTCTAGAGGTTTAGAGGACATACAAGAAAGCTGAATGACACCAATCAATGTATTTAAAATATGGTGCAGGAGCATGGGAGAGAGAGGGTTAGTGGGGAAAATTCAATAGATCATCTATAGTATGGACTGTGTAGAGAATCCTTTTGCAAGAATATCACTGACCACTGTCCAAATCACATTAACTTTCTTACCTGTCAGTAAAATCCACCCTGGCTACTATAATAAAATGGGATAAAATGAGAAAATATCCTGCAAGAACTGTATGAGGAAAGCATAATTAAGGAATTCCTTGGGAACGGCATCCAGCAGGAAACTGAGTAAGTCTAGAATTGATCTGGAAGATGAATATGTGAGCATGAATATACACACAGGGTGACTGGGAGAAAGGCTCCTTTTTTTTTTTTCTTCAGATCCAGAATAACAACTGTAGTGTCTTTCTCTGGACATTCCCAGAATACTGGCAGAAGAACCTATGATACAGCTGTAATCTATCAAGGAAATGTATATGGAGGTTAGAAATGGGAAATACTTTTGTGAAGCTGAATCACATTTTTGCCATTCTGTTGCCCTTGCTATTGTTATTGTAGCCATTGTTGTTGTTGGATAGGACAAAGAGAAATTCAGAAAGGAGGGGAAGACAGAAAGGGATAGAAGATAGATACCTGCAGATCTGTCTCACCGCTTGTGAAGTGACTCCCCTGCAGGTGGGGAGCCAGGGGCTCAAACCAGGATTCTTACGCAGGTCCTTGAGCTTTGCGCCATCTGTGCTTAACCAGATGCACTACCGTCAGACTCCCTATTTTCCCTTTTTAATTTTTTTTCTTTCTTTTTTTTTCTTTTTTTTTTACCAGAGCACTGCTCAGCTCTGGCTTATGGTGGAACGGGGATTGAACCTGGGACTTCAGAGCCTCAGGTATGGGCTCTTTGCATATCCATTATGCATGCTATCTACCCCTGCCCCCCCTTTTAAATATCTTTATTGGGGAAGTCATATTATTTTTCAAATGTTATAAATCTACATCAAAACATGGAATCAAACTAAATGTCCATGGGTAAACAACTCAGTGCAGAAGATAATAGGCTACATATTAAATGGAATATGCCTCTTCAATATAAAAGAATTATATCATATTGTTCAAGATGAAATGGACAGAATTAGAAGTGATTTTCTTATATGAATTAAGAAGTAAAAGACAGCTACCAGAATATTTCACTCATATGTGGAATACATAAAATTGAAGTAAAAAATAAATAAGAAAACTGAAGCAGACAAATTGCCCAAAATTAGTAATCAGAATATCTCAGATTTTATGAAAACTATAGTGGATATTAGAAAGAAGAGGACATAGGAACTTTGGTAATAGATGGAGTAAGTTGTATGTACACTTCTCCATTTACAAAGATTAAAATATATCCTTGATATCTTACAATTCTCTAAACCATTGTTACATCACCAAGAATAAAAAAATAACTAAAAATACAAATGTTATAATTCTTAAACTTTGCTTTAAGAAAAACATAGTGACTAATGATTACATGTTATAAAGTTTAGTATTTCATGCAATTAAAATGTTTTCACATTTAAAGAAAACAAAATTAATTTTAATCTCAATATAAAAGAATCAGTGATGGGGCTGAGCAGGTAGTCAACCTGAGAGAGTGTCTGCTTTGTTATTGTATGACCTAGGTTTGAGTGAGACCCCTACCTCATTGGCTGAAGAAGCTTAAGTGCTGCGGTGTCTTTACCTCTGTCTCTCTGTATTTTTGTTTTGTTTTCTATCTGAGAAACTTGACTTGGAGCAGTGAAGACCCTGTAGTGACAAAAAGGAAAAAAGAAAGGAAAGAAGAGAGAGAAAAAAAGAGAGGGAGGAAGAAAGTAAGAGGGAGGAAGAAAAAATAGAAGGAAGGAAGGAAGGAAGGAAGGAAAGAAGGGGAAAGTTAAGAAAAGGGAAGGGGAGGAGAGGGAAAGGGAGGGGAGGGGAGGGGAGGAGAGGGAAAGGGAGGGGAGGGGAGGGAAGGGGAGGGGAGGGGAGGGGAGGGGAGGGAAAGGGAGGGGAGGGGAGGGGAGGGGAGGGGAGGGGAGGGGAGGGAAGGGAAGGGAAGGGAAGGGAAGGGAAGGGAAGGGAAGGGAAGGAAAAAGTAGGGAAGGGTTGTTCTCTCTCTGTCTCTCTCTTTCTGTCTCTCTCTCTCTCACACACACTCTCACTCACTTTTACCTGATTAAACTACAAGTGGGAGCAGGTCTAAATGTTCAACAGCAAACATTCTAAATGACTGCCTTACTTTTTATTACACACTAGATTTAAGACACCTATCAGGCCACTGCTTACTAAACATTCCCTGGAAGAAAGCATGCTTGTTACTCTTAGTAGTAGGTTTTCAAATTGTTGTTTCTATCCAAAAGAAAGAGAAAAAAGTACTATATATATGAATGGCGTGTCAAAATCACATAAAAGAAATGCTTAGGTAAGAACTAAACCAGAAATAATGCTAGTTTTAAATTTTGGTCATATTTTCCAATGTTTTAGGGACACTTAGGAAAAAATGAAAAAGGTAATACACTTTATCGATATGACAGAATTAGCTGATTTACATCACTGAATTAACTGCCTTTATATCTTCCATTTTCTATTAGAAAAGTTTACCTTCTTTTGCTCACTCCCCCCCTTTTTATTGAGGTATAATGGGCATATAACATTGTATAAATTTCAGATGAACACATTTTATATCTGCATACATTGCAAAATGATCAGCACAGTAAATCTAGCTAGCATGTCATCAATGTCTGCCAATTTTATAAAAATTATTATGTTTTTATTTTACTTCACAATTCATTGTTTATTCATTTTTTTCATGTTTGTTAATGAGATATATATTTTTAGATGCATTTCTTATTGGTATTCAATTCATATACTTTATTTTATGTATTAATATTTTTAAATTTTATTTCATTTATTTTTAAAATTTCTTTATTGGGGGATTAATAGTTAATGGTTAACATTTATTTTATTATAAAACATTTTAATAATATATAAGATATATAAATATAAAATATAAATATATGTTAACATATCTATAATTATATAATATATTGTATATTATAATATAAATCTAATTATAGATATAAATATGTAAAATATAATAACGTAAATATAAAATATATGATATAAACATAACATAATATAAAAATATATCTTTAATATAAAATAAAATGTATTTTAATGTGAGATAGAGAGGAGAGGGAGGGAGAGATCTGGCTTATGGTGGTGCTGGGGACTGAACCTGGGACCTCAAAGCTTCAGTCATGAAAGCCTTTTGCATAACCATCTTGCTGTCTCCCCAGCTCTCATATACTTTCATCTTACTCATTTTTTGTATAGAAGTAGTGAATACAGACTTCTGAGCATTAATAAAACAAAGCCTAAAAACATAAAGGCATCTTAATTGGTGTGAGTGAACCAAGTTTTATATGTAGAATATACAGCCTCAAACTTATGTTTTTATAGTTCGCATTTTAGTACTGTGTTTGAGAAAATTTCAAACTAAAGCAGTAGTCACATTAGAGTAACTATACACTAATACACTGAAATCTTTCACAGTATAAGCACATTAATATTGTGGTAGATTTTAAGACTCAAATGGAAGCTGGATCATCAACATCAAATGATTTAACTTTTTTAACTACAAGTGAGAGCTGGTCTACATGTTTAGTAGCAAACATCCAAAATGGCTGCTTTACTTTTTACTACACACTAGACTTAAGACACCTATCAGGCCACTGCTTACTAAACATTACCTGGAAGAAAGCATGCTTGTTAATCAATAGTAAGTTTCAAATTTCCTTTGCCTGGGGAAAAGTGATTACATAGGTGTCAAAAGGCCAATACAACACCTGGATATAAACTACATCAGGAAATCTTTTTTTTTTTCTGCCAAGATTCATCCTTTGGAGGAAGTACCTGGTGTTGGTCAATGGGGTAGCTGACCTCCAAGACTATTGACAAAGGCCAGAAATGTACGCCCATTATTCTTGTTCTGTCAACAGCCTCTGACCCATCATAGACCAGTCATGAGGAAATACGAGCTAAGTAACTTGACTTTCCCTTAAGTCAAAAAACTTAAATTGTCTTAGAAATCTAACTTTTTAAAAACCATTTAACTCGAGGAGGTGTGTGTGTGGGTGGGGGGTTGATGGTCTACAGTATAGTTATTGATAGCTGAGTTAAATTGCTAATCTCCATGTAACAAGTTTCTGCAAAATGATCTCACATTAAACTCAGAGATGTTGAATTCTTTTTTTTTTTTTAGTACTTATTTATTCCCTTTTGTTGCTCTGTTGTTGTTACTGATGTCACTGTTGTCAGGACAGAGAGAAATGGAGAGGGGAGGGGAAGACAGAGAGTGGGGAGAGAGAAAAATAGACACCTGCAGACCTGCTTCACTGCCTGTAAAGCGACTCCCTGGCAGGTAGGGAGCTGAGGGCTTGAACCGGGATCCTTACGCCAGTCCTTGTGCTTTGCAAGAAGTTGAATTCTTTATAGGTCACTTTTGCTATCCTTCCTCTAGAAGTGTGGCAAAGCTAATGTTATAAATATGTCTTTTTGTTTTTATTTGTTAGTAAGATGCTACGTTTATGTTCTAGATAACATTCTTTGATCAATACATATTAGAGTAAAATAATATAGACAAAGACAATTCTTATTTTACTTGCCAATTAATTAATTAATTATTTTTTCCCTGTTTATTGCTGGGGCTCCAGATTGACATTTTCAGAGAGAGAGACTGAGAGATGGACAGAGGTAGAAAGAGAGCGGGAATGGATACTACAGTATTGAAGTGTCCTATAGTCCTATACTCCTGTGAGTGCTGGGCTTGACACTAATTCATGTGCATAGCAAACAGGAACATTATCCCAGCCTCATAAAAAAGCATTTTTATTTTAAAATTTATTTTACTATTTCCTTTATTTTTATTGTAAATTTATTATTATTATATTTTTATTGCCACCAGTGTTATTGCTGGAGCTATGTGTCAGACCCTACATGAGAATCCACTGCTCCCAGTGGCCATTTTCTTTGTTTTCTTTCTTTTTATTCCTTTCTTTCCACCTTCCTTCCTTCCTTCCTTCCTTCTTTCCTCCCTTTCACTTACTTTCTTTCTTCTCTCTTCCTTTTTTTCTTTCTTTTTCTTGCTCTCTTTTCTTTTTCTTGCTCTCTTATTTCTTTCTTAACATTCTTTCTTTTTTCCTTTTTCTTTATTTGGTGGGATAGAAAGAGAGGGATGTGCTATCTCTCTCTCCCTGAATGAAAAATGTGGCCCAAAGTTCAGGGTTCCAATTCCAAAAAAAAAAAAAAAAAGCTAAAATCATTATACTTAATTTCAGTATGGAAGTGTTTAATATATTGTTATAGTTACAATTCTGTTTGTACAGCATGCCAAGTAGCCTGTAAATAAATAATTTAAAATCTACACTTCCACTTTCTCACATCTCCTTGGGCCACCTTTTCTGCCAGCTCTCCTCTTCACTTTGTTCATTTTCTTCAGAGCATCTCAGCAGTTTAGTTGCAAAAGCTCATGCATGCCCTTATAGAAGTACTTCTGCACCAAGGGCAAATGTACCAGGGTTATCTATCTGACAAGCTCACTTTCAGTATTCACAAGTGGGGTTGCTACTGGCATCTAGTGAAGCAGAGGTCAGGGAAGCTGCAAAAATATCCAACCGTCAAGAGGACAGCTCCACAGTTACAAAATATGCAGCCTCAAGTGTCAACAGTGCTGAAGTTGAGAAACCCAAAGCTTGAGAATGGTGAGAACGCTGTGCAAGGGCAAAATAAATAGGAGGGTAATTATAAGATAGATGCCTTGGCTCCTGCTAAAATCTAGAAAATTATTTATTTGAATGGGAAGGAAGACCAAATGAATGGGAGGGAAACAAATTGAGCACCAGAAATGACCTTGAGGTCCCAGAGAGAAGTGCTGTTCCCCCCACTTCTATTCTGTGCCTAGCAAGTTGCAGGTCTAGGAAAAGGGGACAGAAGTCATAGGACACACCTACTACATGTGGCCCAGTGACTGAAAATCAGATGACAAACATCTCAGCAGAGTTGTCTGTACCTAGGAATCACTCAGATGCCCCAGGAACATTAGTAGTTCCTTGAACTGGAAGAAGTCCAAACCTAGCAGGTCTCTGCAATTCCCTGCTCTAGCCAAGGGAGATTTAAAAAAAGTGAGATAAATTTAATTTTGTTTGTTAAATATACAACTTGCATACCTGACACTATGTTCTATGACTTGTACATAAAAGTTCAAGTTCTGCTCCAAATTACCTGGACAAGTTATAGATATGTTTATATAAGTAATTTCAAATAATTCAGCTAGAAGCAATTCTCCTTTTCATTTTGTTACACCGAATCAAAACAGGTGTTATTAAACTTTCCACACGATACTCACGTTTGATCCTACAACACCCAGTATTTCCGTCACCAAAAGTATTTTATAATTTTACTTCTGTTTGTGTTTCAGGCCCAGTGACATAACTGAAGACAATCTAGAGGGTTTAAAGCCATGGCTGGCTTAGTATATGCAACCTGGTTCAAACTCAGTTCACATATTGAATTACTATAACCTTAAGAAGACTTTAGTCTTTTATAAATCATTATCTGGTGTGAGAAGTATAGTTTTTGGGTATTTGATATGCCTAATTAAAAATAAAAAGAAAGAAAAATGCAAGATTATGTAACATGCTGTCACAGATACCTCTGTTAACTAAAGCCAGTATTATCTTTCAAGGGTGTCACAATTCTATTGATGTGAGTCCCCACCCAGAAACCTAGGAAATTTACCCAACTATTCAGCAAGAATTCTGGACACCATTATCAAAGGAAAAGGACACGTGTTGGCAGAGGCCATACTACCATCTGCTGCCAGCCACGGCAATAAGCCAGTGTTTGTATACCAACTCCAGGTTCCAGAAAGCTTTTGTCCCTATAGAACACCACAGCAGTTGTCCCTTCTGGGTGCAAGCTGCTCATCTCCTTCTTCTAGTGACCAATTTTATTTACACTCTCCAAATCATTTGGTGTCCTTATCTCTCCTTGTGAGCCGACAATAAGAGAATCTGAGAATTCTTCCTGGAGTGAGGATAATTATTCACTGGGAAATCCTTGATATTATACTCATCTGACATACACACAAGATAATTCAGGGAAGACTAATACTGATGCCCACTCTAGTTTCCTTCCAACAAACCCACTTTCAGATGGGCTACTTTTCCCCTGTGGCATCACTGCTTAGGGCTAACTTCATTTACATTTTAATGTCTCCATTTACTTCTTGAGGCTCTGGGACATATTATCCAAATTAAATAAATAAGAACATTACTCTGATATAAAGACATTTCTTGGAGTCCAGAAACAACAAGTTCATTCAGAGCTCAAAGCTACATAAAAGCATTTCTAATCTACAAGTCAATCTCCTCTCCACCGATTATATTTTGTCTTCCTACACAGTCTGGAACTACTGGAAATGTGCCATGTTTTCTTCTCCTCTTGGGTTATACAGAAGTAGCTTTACTGTTTATTCTGGAACCTCATTCTCATCTTTGACATGTCAAAGTGGAGAGATTAAAGTGATCCCTTATCTACATAGAACTCTCACATTATTAGCTTGGCCCCTCAATTATACTCAGTTGGAAGTCATCATTAGATTGCAAATGGAGCATCATTGTAGAATGTCATTTGTAGGGAAAAAGAAAACTAGAAAAGTTTTTAAAAGACACTCAGGGGTCCAGCCTCCATCTGGTCAGGCTTTAGCTGCTGCCCTCCTGCACTGCTTCCCCAGCAGGAGTCACCAGATCTGTGACCATGCATCTTTTGGCTCCTATCATCTATTGTAGTTGACTGGGTTCAGACTCTGCTGAGAAGGCTTATTATTTCTATTTTTTTTTTCCAAAATGGCAGCCTACAGTCACACACAAGCGATGGATCTATACCGTGCAATGCTAAGAAAACAAGTGTTTCAGTGCCTACAACTACAGTACTTATGCTATCAGGAAGATGCCTTCAGAGAAATAAGAATGTCAAGGATCTTGTAGAAATTTAGATCCTCATGAATAAAGCCAAAAGAGACCTGGGAATAATTCAGCATCAGACCTGCTTGTAATAGCCAAGAGTAGAAACAATCCAAATGTGCTTTAGCTAAAGAGTGAAGAAACAAAACATGGTCCTCGCTGGCCAAGCTTGTCATTGAGAAAATAAAGAGAAGCCCAGGACTTAGAGGGCCAGCACCACCCCTAGAAACTAGGCTACCTGCAACACCCACTCTGTGTTTGGGAATGGGCTCCCTCCAGGCCCCTAGTAGCCTCTTTCATCAACTTTAAATAGTTAAAATGTTATGCCTGCCCTGACTAGAGTGGAAGGGACTGGTGGTGGTACACTTGACTGAGCACACACCTTGCCATGCCACAAGGACCCAGGTTCAAGGTCCCACTCCCCACTTGCAGGGGGATGAAGCAGGGCTACAGGTGTTTGTTTCTCTGTTTTTTTCCCTTTCGATCTCCCCTTCAGCCCTCAGTTTCTTTCTTTCTTTTGTTTTTAATCACAGTTGAGCAAGGTGTCCATTCTTCTTCAGTCTTTGTGGTAAAGGATGCTTCCTCTAGGTTGTGATAGAATGGAGAGTTAGGATCATCCCCCACCAGGCAGGTTGCATTGTGTCTCCTCTCCTCCCTCCCCTTTGTGCTTTGTGTAGCTTATCACCACTGACATAGGGCATTTCCAGACTTTCTTACCCAGTCCTTGAAATAAACAAAACAGGATTGTCTCCCTGAGCCTTCCACACTATAGGAAGGCTATCAGGGGAGGGGATGGGATATGGAGATCTGGTGGTAGGAATTGTGGGGAGTTGTACCCTTCTTATCCTATGGTTTTGTTAATATCTCCTTCTTATATAAATAAAATTATTTTAAATCAAAACAAACAACAACAAAAACAGACACTCAGAAAAAGTATTATGGCACAGAGGAGGGTGCTATTAAGTGAAAACTTCACAACTGTCTTCATATTTATGAAAAATCATTATGGTTAGGATACTTCTACTGTCATTCTTCTATAAAGAAAATACCAGTAAGGGGTCGGACGGTGGCTTACCTGATTAAGTGCACACATAAAAGGTCCCAGGCTCAAACTCCTGGTCCCCACTTGCAGGCAGGAAGCTTCACATGCAGTGAAGTAGGGTTGCAGGTGTCTCTCTGTCTCTCTTGCTCTCTATCTCCCCTAACCTCTCGATTTCTGGCTGTCTCTATCCAATAGTACAGACAGCAGTGTGAGGTTATGGAAATATTTTAATATGTCATACCCACAAATTAGAATCTCTGATATGTAGATATTACTCAGTATTTGATATTGGGTGAAAGATATACTGCCCATTTCTTATGTAAACTAGTAAACAGTGATATGGGACTCTTATATGAATTAAATGATATGAACATATAATAGCACTAAGCACAGAAGTAGGCATGCAGTAAAATCTGCGTCTTTTTTTAAATATAACATTACTGTCTTTTGATAGAGTTACAAGTGGGATGCCTTTCTGTTTTTGTTTTTTGTTGCTTGTTTTTGTTTTGTTTTTTTGAGTCACTGTTGATATTCACCTGATTCTGATATAGTCCCAGATATAAGGTGTTTGGAATTGAAAAACAAAACAAGAAAATATTTCAATACCCTACAGTTATTCAAGTAGCTATTTCTCAAACAACCCCAAGCACAAAGAGCTCTCCAATGTCATATCACAACTTGCTCCAGCACTCTCACAAATACATCAGCTCTCTTCCTTACCACAGACCCAGACAAAGTCTCTCCATCTTGCCCAGAGCGGCATTGCTAAAATATTCTTTCACTTCTATCTTTCACTCCACTTTCTTTAATTCCCTTTATCTCCTAAGTAGGCTTTTGCCAGCTACTTTAAAAAGGATTGTCTCATAGTCTATTCCACATAAAAGAGGGTTCTTTTTGTGGTGATAAAAAATAAAAGTACACAGGAAAATATTCATACAAATTAAAATTCTGTATGAAGCAAACAGTTTGCAGGCAAAACAGTTTTTATTAGTTATCACTTAAGTTTGACCTTCCAAACTGCCTTCTAAACAATATTTAACTTTCTATTAGATGCTAATAGATAATGTGCACATTAATGTATACAATTTATAAATTAGTCCTTAACAGGCCTACCCCATCTTAAACAACAGCTGGTATTAATTTCCATGTCTTATATTGTGGCAAGCACACTACAGAAGCTTAATCTTACTGAATAGTTATTATAATCCAGTGAGATACTACCATTTTACCTATAAGGAAGCTGACACTTATCAAGATTACATAATATTCTAGATAGTGAATCCTACATATGAAAAAGGAAGCAAAATGCATGCAAATAAATAGAATGGGCAGTTAAGAAAGTATCGTTAATTAACAGAAGAAAATGTTGGTCTAAGTCTGAATTATTTTTCACTATGTTTGAATGCCTTCAAGGAGTTTCAGAATATCTGTTTTCCATAAAGATCATAGCTATTAGTAAAGCATGATTATTTTAAATATCACAGAAACTTCTCTGACATATAGATCCTTTATAATAAGAATATCATTTCCATGTATCTTGAAATGGAAATAACTTATGTAATGGAAATTTATCATGCCAAGCTCAGGTGAAAAGGCTTTTCCCACCTATTTCCAATTACTACATGAAACAAATATTAACTTTAACTCCTAGGGAATGCATCCATATATTCTATACAATTTTTTTTTTTTTGGCTTGGAGACACAGGGCTAAATGATATGACTCCAGCTTGCTTTTAGACTTCACTCCTTATAACAGAAACTCCAAATCATGGTCACTGAAAGTAAAAGGAAGTTAAATTTTTCATATGAAAATGTCTGATGAAGGAAGCTCAGGTATGCTTTAATGATTCCATAGTTATACAGGAACTTAACCACCTTCAAATTTCCATTCCACATTTCCCATGGTGTAGTTTAAATCCTGTTAGTCTAAAGTAGATATATCAATTTCCCAGGGCTGCTGTAACAAGTCACCACAAACTTGCTGGCTCAAAGCAATAGAAACTTATTTCAGAGGACTAGAATCCAAAAGACCTCTGGAATCTGTTTCCTTGGACCCATGCTGGGGGACTGTGTGCCTTCTAGAGGCTCTTGGTGGTGGTATGGGCATTTCAACAATTTATCTATGAGGTGGGCATTATAGTTTCTGATGGCTTTTGGAATTTTTTGGTTTGTGACTATATCACTCCATCATCTGTTGCCATGGTCAAATTGCCATCATTTATTCTTTCTATGGTAAATCTCCTTCTGTCTCCTTCTTCTAAAGATTCATGGCTTAATAGTCACACAGGTAACTAAATGTAATTTCCCTTTCTCCAAATTGGTAATCACAATCACAAAGTACTTGTTTGCTATATGTTTTCAGGGACAAGGCTATGGACATCTCTCTTTTTTAAAATTTAGTATTATATCATTAGTGATCTAATAGTGGTTTCCAAGATTTTAAGATTATATATAGTTCAACATTACACCTACCACCAAAGTTCTATGTACTCCCTCATCCCCAGAGTTTTAGAAAGTCTTAGAAATAATTTGCTATATTTTTTCCCACAAGCTCATGATTCAATATCCTATATTCCACAAATGAGCAAAACTACCCAGTAATTGTCTTTCACCCCTCTACTTACTTTACAGTCAACTCTAGTTTGTAGATCTCTTTTACAGACAGTAGGAAGGAAGGTGAACACTTCAGTCTACCATAATCTCTTCCAGTATACATTTCTGTTTTGAAAATAGAGTGGATGCCAGGACCCAAAGCATTTGTCACAAAGAATCTTGTTTTTGTGCCATCATGGAAAGGGAGGTGAATCTGGAAAGCCACCAGAAGCAGCCAGGCATATCCTTAAAAGAAATACTTGTATCCTATCATCTTCCCTTCATCCACTCTATTTTTTGTTTTAATAGTTATTTAATATTGATTTATAAAATTATAAGATAATAAGAGTATAATTCCATAATGTTCCCAAAGTTTTCCTTATCAGAGAGAAGAGTAAAAAAGATAAGACACTTGAAAGTAGTAGTAGGTGTAGGTATGAATTAGAAATGAAGTGAAGATAGGAACATAGAAAAAATGATCCAGATATAGATATATAACTATAGATATAGAGTCAGCCCATATTTATAACCATAGAAGAACTACTACAATTTCCAATGAATGGGATAAGGGCACAGAACTCTAGTGGTGGGAACATTATGGAATTATACTCTTATTACCTTATAGTTTTATAAATCAATATTAAATAACTAGTAAAACAAAAAATAGAGTGGATGAAGGGAAGAGGATAGGATACAAGTATTTCTTTTAAGAATATGCTTCAGGATTTCCAGAGGTATGACTATGGAGGAGCAGCAGATGTATTTCTCTCTCCCCAGTAAACTAAGAAAATCAATAAAAATCATCTGAAAACTCAACAAAATATGACCAGGATTTTTTTTTTGAAAACTCATAAAGTCACAATGATTACAGGAACATGTGGTTTGTGGACAGAAAAGGTGTAAGGAAAAGATTTCTTGGACTAAAGGGCCATACTTGGGGACGGCTGGCACCAAACTGGGAGAGTGACAGCTGAGGCACACCAATTGAAGAAACTAAAGTTAAAATTTAAGATTCAAGCACTCAGTGATAATTTTACAAAAGAATTACAAAATATATAAAGAAAAAAAAACCCTCTAAGCTGAACTGCAGGACACTACAAATAAAGTTCAGGTTGAGGTAAGTGGCCTCAAAATAGACTAAATCAGGTAAAGGAAAGAATATCAACACTGTAAGACACAACCACAATACTCTGAATTTAAAACTCTTGGAAAGGAAAGATTTAGGAAAAATTACACATCTAAACTGAACTGCAGGCACTACAAATAAAGTTCAGGTTGAGGTAAGTGGCCCAAAATAGACTAAATCGGGTAATTGAAAGAATATCAACACTATAAGACACAACCATGATACTCTGTGAATTTAAAACTCTTGGAAAGGAAAGATTTAGGAAAAATTACACACTTCTTTCTGAAATAACTGAATTCATCTGAAAGATGAACATCAGAGTTATCAGGATTGCTGAGGAAAAGGAGAGATAAAGAGAGGAGTAGAGAACATATTCAAAGAAATTTTTGAATTTTTTTCATACCTGAGCAATGTTCAAAATATAGAAATCCAAGATGATGAATGCACATCTAAATTTTTATTTATTTATTCCCTTTTTTTGCCCTTGTTTTATTGTTGTAGTTATTATGGTTGTTGTTACTGATGTCATCATTTTGGGGTAGCACAGAGAGAAATGGAGAGAGGAGGGGAAGACAGAGAGGGGGAGAGAAAGATAGACACCTGCAGACCTGCTTCACCACCTGTGAAGCGACTCTCCTGCAGGTGGGTAGCCAGTGCCTCCAACTGGGATCTTTATGCCAGTCCTTGTGCTTTGTACCACCTGTGCTCAACCCGCTGCACTACTGCACAAGTCCCCACACATAAATTTTTTAATCCAAAGATTCACACATCAAGACATATCAATGTAAAACTATCCAAAACCAGAAACACAGAAAAAAATATTGCAGTCTGTCAGGGAAAGAAAGAAAGTCACATACAAAGGCAGAACAACTAACCTTTCATCAGATTTCTCATAACAAACCCTAGAAGCAAGGAAGGAGTGGAATGGCATATTCAAAGTATTAAAAACATAAGAATTGCCAGTCATAAATTCTGTATCCTTCTAAATTATCCTTCAAATATGAGATGGAAATAAAGATCTTTCCAAAAATTCAGAAACTGAAGGAATTTTTCACTACCAAATTCTACCTTGCAAGAATTACTGAGAGGGGTCCTACATGAAAAGAAAAAGCAAAGGAATTACAACTTTCAATGGGATGATAAGTATTGGAATAGAAGCATCAGCACAATAACAAAATGGAAAACCAAACAGAGGAAAGGAGAGAGCAAACATAGTCATGATCCAATATTGTTGAACCATGACCAACTTAAAAAATACTTTTTTTTAATGGTATTCTTTTTTTATTTCTTTGTTGAAGGATTAAAGGTTTATAGTCAACAGTAAAATACGGTTGTTTGTACATGTGTAATATTTATCAGTTTTCCACATAACAATTCAACCCCCACTAGGTCACCCTCTGCCACCATGTTCCAGGACCCAAACCCTCCCCTGCACCCCAGAGTTTATTTATTATTTATTTATTTATTGGGGGATTAATGTTTTACAGTCAACAGTAAATACAATAGTTTGTACATGCATAACATTTCTTAGTTTTCCACATAACAATACAACCCCCTCTAGGTCCTCTGTCATCCTTTTCAGACCTGTACTCTCCCCCCCACTCACCCCAGAGTCTTTTACTTTGGTGCAATATGCCAATTCTAGTTCAGGTTCTACTTGTGTTTTCTCTTCTGATCTTATTTTTCAGCTTCTGCCTGAGAGTGAGATCATCCCATATTCATTCTTCTGTTTCTGACTTATTTCACTTAACATGATTTCTTCAAGCTCCATCCAAGATGGGCTTAAAATGGTGAAATCAAAATTTTTAATAGCTGAGTAAAAAAAAAAAAAAAGTAGAGTAGTATCCCATTGTGTATATATACCACAACATGCTCAGCCACTCAACTGCTGATGGACATCTGGGTTGCTTCCAGGTTTTGGCTATTACAAATTGTGCTGCTGTGAACATAGGTAAACACAGATCTTTTTGAATGGTTGTGTTTGGTTCATTAAGATATATCCCCAGAACATCTATGCACCCAACGAGGGACCATCTAAATACATTAAGCACCTACTGAAAGAATTTCAAAAATACATCAATAGTAATACAATAATAGTGGGAGACTTCAATACCCCACTCTCACACTTAGACAGATCAACAAAGCAGAGAACCAATAAAGATACAAGAGAATTAAATGAAGAGATCAACAGACTTGACCTCTTGGACATTTTCAGACTCCTCCACCCCAAAAAACTGGAATACACCTTCTTTTCAAATCCACATAACACATACTCAAGGATAGACCACATGTTAGGCCACAAAGACAGCATCAATAAATTCAAGAGCACTGAAATCATCCCAAGTATCTTCTCAGACCACAGTGAAGTAAAACTAACATTTAAAAACAAACAGACAAATATTAAAAGTCACAGAATTTGGAAACTAAACAACATGCTCCTTAAGAACCACTGGGTCAGAGACTCACTCACGCAGGAAATTCAAATGTTCCTGGAAACTAACGAAAATGAAGACACAACCTATCTAAATATTTGGGACACCGCTAAAGCAGTACTGAGAGGGAAACTTATAGCCATACAATCACATATTAAACATCAAGAAGAAGCTCAAATGAACGACCTTACTGCACACCTCAAGGACTTAGAGGAAGAGGAACAAAGGAACCCTAAAGCAACCAGAAGGACAGAAATCACAAAAGTTAGAGCACAAATAAACAACATCGAAAATAAAAGAACCATACAAAAGATCAATGAAGCCAAATGTTGGTTGTTTGAAAGATTAAACAAAATTGACAAACCCCTAGCCAGACTCACCAAACAAAAAAGAGGGAAGACTCAAATTAATAGAATTGTAAACGATGAGGAGATCACAACTGACACCACAGAAATCCAGAGAATCCTGCGAAACTTCTATAAAGAACTATATGCCACCAAGCTAGAGAATCTGGAAGAAATAGAACAATTCCTAGAAACCTATGCACTTCCAAAACTGAACCAAAAAGAACTACAAAATCTAAATGCACCAATCACAGACAAAGAAATTGAAACCATTATTAAGAATCTCCCCAACAACAAAAGTCCTGGACCAGATGGCTTCACAAACGAATTCTACAAAACTTTCAGGAAACAGTTAGTACCCATACTTCTTAAGCTATTCCATAAGACTGAAGAAACAGGTATACTCCCTTCCACCTTCTATGAAGCCAACATCACCCTGATACCAAAAGCTGATAGGGACAGAACAAAAAAGGAAAACTACAGACCAATATCTCTGATGAACATAGATGCCAAAATATTAAACAAGATCTTGGCCAACCGGATACAGCAACATATCAAAAAGATTGTTCATCACGACCAAGTGGAATTCATCCCAGGAATGCAAGGCTGGTTCAACATCAATAAGTCAATCAATGTCATTCACCACATCAATAAAAGCAAAGCCAAAAACCACATGATTATCTCAATAGATGCAGAGAAAGCCTTTGACAAAATCCAACACCCATTCATGCTCAAAACTCTACAAAAAATGGGAATAGATGGGAAATTCCTCAAGATAGTGGAGTCTCTATATAGCAAACCTACAGCCAACATCATACTCAATGGACAGAAGCTGAAAGCATTCCCCCTCAGATCGGGGACTAGACAGGGCTGTCCACTGTCACCGTTACTCTTCAACATAGAATTGGAAGTTCTTGCCATAGCAATCAGGCAAGAGAAAGAAATCAAAGGAATACAGATTGGAAGGGAAGAAATTAAGCTCTCACTATTTGCAGATTATATGATAGCATACATAGAAAGACCTAAAGAATCCAGCAGAATATTACTGGAAGTTATTAGGCAATATAGCAAGGTATCAGGCTACAAAATCAATGTACAAAAATCAGTGGCATTTCTTTATGCAAACACTAAATCTGAAGAAGAAGACATCCAGAAATCCCTCCCATTTACTGTTTCAGCAAAATCAATCAAATACCTAGGAATAAAGTTGACCAAAGAAGTGAAAGACTTGTATGCTGAAAACTATGAGTCGCTACTCAAGGAAATAGAAACTGATACCAAGAAATGGAAAGATATCCCATGCTCATGGATTGGGAGAATAAATATCATCAAAATGAATATTCTCCCCAGAGCCATATACAAATTTAATGCAATACTCATCAAAGTTCCACCAAGCTTCTTTAAGAGAATAGAACAAACACTACAATCATTTATCTGGAACCTGAAAACACCTAGAATTGCCAAAACCATCTTGAGGAAAAGAAACAGAAATGGAGGCATCACACTCCCAGACCTTAAACTATATTATAAAGCCATCATCATCAAAACAGCATGGTACTGGAAAAAATAGGCACACAGACCAGTGGAACAGAATTGAAAGCCCAGAAATAAATCCCCACACCTATGGACATCTAGTCTTTGATAAGGGGGCCCAAAGGATTAAATGAAAGAAGGAGGCTCTCTTCAATAAATGGTGCTGGGAAAACTGGGTTGTAACATGCAGAAGAATGAAATTGAACCACTTTATCTCACCAGAAACAAAAATCAACTCCAAATGGATCAAAGACCTAGATGTCAGACCAGAAACAATCAAATACTTAGAGGAAAACATTGGTAAAACAGTTTCCCACATACACCTCAAGGACATCTTTGATGAATCAAACCCAATTGCAAGGAAGACTAAAGCAGAAACAAACCAATGGGACTACATCAAATTGAAAAGCTTCTGCACATCCAAAGAAACTATTAAACAAAGAGACCCCTCACAAAATGGGAGAAGATCTTCACATGCCTTACATCAGACAAGAAACTAATCACCAAAATATATAAAGAGCTCAGCAAACTTAGCACCAAAAAAAACAAATGACCCCATCCAAAAATGGGCCGAGGATAAGAACAAAACATTCACCTCAGACGAGATCCAAAAGGCTAACAAACATATGAAAAACTGCTCTAGGTCACTGATTGTCAGAGAAATGCAAATTAAGACAACACTAAGATACCACCTCACTCCTGTAAGAATGGCATACATCAAAAAGGACAGCAGCAACAAATGCTGGAGAGGATGTGGGGACAGAGGAACCCTTTTACATTGCTGGTGGGAATGTAAATTGGTACAGCCTCTGTGGAGAGCAGTCTGGAAAACTCTCAGAAGGCTAGACATGGACCTCCCATATGATCCAGTAGTTCCTTTCCTGGGGTTATACCCCAAGGACTCCATAACACCCAACCAAAAAGAGGTGTGTACTCCTATGTTCATAGCAGCACAATTCATAATAGCTAAAACCTGGAAGCAACCCAGGTGCCCAACAACACATGAGTGGCTGAGAAAGCTGTGGTATATATACACAATGGAATACTATGCAGCTATCAAGAACAATGAACCCACCTTCTCTGACCCATCTTGGACAGAGCTAGAAGGAATTATGTTAAGTGAACTAAGTCAGAAAGATAAAGATGAGTATGGGATGATCCCACTTATCAACAGAAGTTGAGTAAGAAGATCTGAAAGGGAAACTAAAAGCAGGACCTGATCAAATTACAGCAGGAACCTCACATCTCTACTATAGAGCCCCTACTTCCCCCAGTCCTGGAACCCTTGAATAGGGCCCACTTTCCTGTATGCGTCTCCCAATCCATACCAAATAATATTGCATCCGCAGATCACAACCTAACCAATGCAACGATTGCCACCTCAACATGCTTCACCTCAGACTGTGTCCAGAGACTTCACGTGTGGAATAACAACCCTTCAGCTTCATTACTCGGGTGAGACCTTTCCTTTTATAGTGCACACTAATTTCATCTCAGGTGGTTCACTTTCTAACAAAGTCCCATAACCTAGATATACACCAGTTTCTGTGAGAGAGAGCTTATGTTCACACGTATCCATAAACTACTGCAAAATATATACCTGAAAGCAGAAGTACACTAGAGTTTGCAGTGAGTACCTCCCTAACACTTCCTCTTCGCTATTCCATGATTGCTCAACAATTTGTTTGGCTTTGTATGTTAACTCTCTTTTCAATCACCAGGTTCCGGATGCCACCAGGATGCTGGCTAGGCTTCCCTGGATTGAAGACCTCACCTATGTGTCCTGGAGCTCAGCTTCCCCAGAGACACACCTAGGGAAAGAGAGAGGCAGACTGGGAGTATGGACCGACCAGTCAATGCCCATGTTCAGCGGGGAAGCAATTACAGAAGGCAGACCTTCTACCTTCTGCATCCCTCAATGACCCTGTGTCCATGCTCCCAGAGGGATAGAGAATGGGAAAGCTATCATGGGAGGCGGTGGGTTATGGAGATTGGGTGGTGGGAATTGTGTGGAGTTGTACCCCTCCTACCTTATGGTTTTGTTCATTAATCCTTTCTTAAATAAAAAATTTAAAAAAAAAGATATATCCCCAGGAGAGGAATTTCAGAATCATAGGTTAGGTCCACTTCTAGCCTTCTCAGAATTCTCCAGACTGCTCTCCACAGGGGTTGGACCAATTTACATTCCCACCAGCAGTACATGAGGGTTCCTTTGTCCCCACAACCTCTCCAATATTTCTGCTACCTTTTCTGATGTATGGCATTCTCACAGGAGTGAAGTGGTATCTCACTGTTGTCTTAATTTGCATTTCTGACAATCAATGACTTGGAGCATTTTTTCATATGCTTGTTGGCCTTTTGAATCTCTTCTTTGGTCAACATTCTGTTCATATCCTCTTCCCATTTTTGAATGGGATCATTTGTTTTTTTGTTGCTGAGTGTAGTGAGCTCTTTATGTATTTTGGTTATTAGCCTCTTGTCTGATGTATGAAAAAGACTCTTGTAAATATTGTAAGCTAGACATAATATTCATGATAACCACAAAGCAAAACATAACATGTTGAACTTGTCAAAAGTTTTGTATGAAACCACAAAAGACCATGAATTGCTACAGAACTTGTGAGAAAAAAGAAAAAATATGGATGCATCATACTACCTAACTTCAGTTTATATTACAAAGCAATAGTAATCAAAACATCATGGTGCTAAAATAAAAATGAACACTTGGATGAACAGAGTAGAACTGAAAGACCACAATGAGTCCACACTTGTAAAACCACCTAATATAGGACAAAAGTGGGCAAATACATTCAATGGAGTAAAGAATAGCTATTCAACTTATGGTGCTGGGAAATTAGACAGCCACATCTAGAAAAGTAAAACTAGACTACTACCTAACACCACAAACTAAGGTCAAATCAAAATCAATTAATATCTAGATATTAGACCAGAAACCCTAAAATTTATAGAAGAAAATGCCAGTGAAACTTTGGAGGACCTTCATATCAAAGATGTATCTGGAGTCTGAACCCTCAGGACATCAGAAATGAAAACCAGAGTAAATAAATGTTACTGCACAAAACTAAAAAGCTTCTACTTAACAAAAGCAAACTACACAAGTATAACCAGGCAACTGAATAAATGGGAGAATATATTTGCACATCACCAATCAAAGAAATGACTAATATCAAACATCTATACAGAATTGGTAAAGATCTACAAAAGCAAACGTAGCCCAATAAACAAGTGGGCCAAAGTACTAAACAGACAATTTTGTAAAGAGATATACATTGCCCACAGACACTTTCCATTCACTTATCATTAGAAAAACACAAATTAATACTACACTGAGATACCATCTCACATCTGAAAGAATGGCTTACATCAATAAAGCAGGAAATGAGAGATGTTGGAGAGGTTATGGATAAAAGGGAACTCTGTTACATTATTGGTGGGAATGCAAACTGGCACAACCCCTTTGAAAGACTGTACGGAAAGTCCTTAAACAAATAAAAATAAAAGTATCTGATGATCCAGCAAACCAATCTTGGGCATTTATCCAGTGCATACTCAAACACTAATTAAAGAGATATATGCACCCCTATATTTATAGCTGCATTATTAACTATTGGCAAAGAGTGGAAGCAGCCTAAATGACTATGAACAGATGACTGGCTAAAATAGTTATGGGATACACTACGGAAAGATAGAAACAGCCTGGGGGTATAGATTGACCTGCCAATGCCCAGGTCCAGCAGAGAAGCAATTACAGAAGCCAGAATTCCCACCTTCTTTCCCCCATAAAGAATTTTGGCACATATTCCCAGTGGGCAAGAAATGACAGGGGAACATGACCAGCAGGCTCTTTGACTTAGAAAGAAAGAGAAGATGGAAAAAATGGACAAATATGTACAAGATATTTGGAGAAATAACAATAACCCATATCTGCAACCTTAGAAGAACTACTGTAGTTTATAATGGAGGGTATGGGGATACAGAACTCTCGTGGTGGGAATTGTACCCCTGCTATCTTATACTTTTGTAAATCAATATTAAACCTCTAATAAAAATTTTAAAAATTTATTGTAATAAACAAGTTAAGGAAAAAAGAAGTTATGGGGTATATATTCCATGCAATATTACTCTACAATGCAAAAATGTCATTGTGTCCTTTGAAAAGAAATGGACAAAACTGGAGGTTATTCTGCTTAGCAAAATAAAGAGATGAAAGATAATTATCAGATGATTTCACTCATATGTGGAATCAAAGGTCCAATTTACATTAACTTGCCAAAAAAAAAAAAAAGCAAGAAAACATTGTAAGACTTGTGGACAATATACTCTATGCTACACCTAAGGAAGATGGGTCCTGATATTGGGGCAGCTTGGAATGTTCCTACTTATGACCACAAAATGTAAGCTCAGTTCTACAGGGTTGCAGAAGTCACATAGGCTACCAAGCTGAATATGGGCCTCAGATCAGATCAAATTGATGGGGTTTATAGTCAACAATATTTATACACCTTTCCCATATTCCAGAGCTACTCTCTTCCTTGATCCAACTACATGGTCCTTTTTCCAGCCATGACATCACCTCCCCAGACAATAACTTGGATCCATCTGCATATCAGATGTCAGGATCAGGAAAGAAAAAAAAACTAGTATAGTCATGGGCCCTTTGGAATATAACTAAAAGAGGCTTACTAACTATCTACGAAACAGAGACCCCCAAGTCTTCATCTACACTATTCTAGACTTTAGGTTCATGATTAGTCAACAATTCGTCTGGCTTTATATGTTAACTCTTTTTTCAGCCACCAGGTTACAGATGCTAACATGATGCCAACCGGACTTCCCTGGGCAGATGACCCCACTAATTTGTCTAGGAGCCCTGCTTATCCAGAACCCAGCCCTATTAAGGAACAAGAGACAGGCTGGGAATATGGATCAATCTGTCAATGCCCATGTTCAGCGGGGAAGCAACTACAGAAGCCAGACCTTCCACCTTCTGCATTCCATAATGATATTGGGTCCACGCTTCCAGAGACACAAAGAATAGGAAAGTTTTCAAGGGAGGGGATGAGATACAGAACTTTGGTGGTGGGAACTGAGTGGAATTGTACCCCTCTTATCCTATGGTCTTGTTCATATTTTTTATTTTATAAACAAATTAAAAATAAAAAAATAAAGATCTTATTCCAATATGATCATGATACAGTGTACCAGATACTAGATGGTGGTACACCTGGATGAACACGTTACCATGCACAAGAACCCAGAGTAGAAGGTGATATCGATAATGGTAAAGTCTTGTGATACATCTTTTCCTTTCTAGGTAAAACTGTTATTATCAAATTCATTTTCATTTTTTACTTAATTTTATTTTCTTGTATTTGATAGGACAGAGACACTTAGGGGACTGAGAGAGAAAGAAAGGGAGACACTATAGAACTGCTTCATAGCTCATGAAACCCCATCTTTCTGTATTTCTTTTTTTTTTTACTTATGCATCTGTTCTTATTTATTTTTAAAAAAATTTTATTTATGAAAAAGGAAACACTGACAGAAACCATAGGATAAGAGGGGTACAGCTCATTAAAAATAAAGAATAATGGGGTGGAGTCAAGATGGTGGCTTGAGGACAATACCTGGCATACTGTTTGTAAAAAGTTGCTTTAAAACTTGGGAATTCCAAGTGAGAGCAGGATTTCCAGGCCAGTAGGAGAGAATTATATAGGAAGGGACAAAGAGGAACCACATCAGAACATTTTAACCCATCTATAAGCTGCCAATGGTCTGGTAAAATGGACAAAGGAGATCCCATAAGACTATTAGCAGACTTCTCCACTCATACTCCAAAAGCCAGAAGAGAATGACAAAATATCTATTGAGCTCTCAATGAAAAAGGGGTTGAACCGAGAATAGTATATCCTGCTAGATTTTTACTCAGACTAGATGGACGGATAAAAACCTTCTCAGACAAGCAACAGTTGAAGGAGGCAACTATCACCAAACCTTCCCTGAAAGAGATTCTAAAAGTCCTCCTATAAACATTAACACCACCACCAAAAATCTTTCATATATCAGAACACTAAAAAAAAAGTTGAATAATGGCACTGTAATACCTTAAATCCATAATATCAATAAATGTCAATGACCTAAATTTACCAATTAAAAAGTACAGAGTAGGAGGGTGGTTCAGAAAACACAACCCAATCATGTGCTGCCTGCAGGAATCCCACCAGACTCAACAAAACAAACACTCACTCAAAGTGAAAGAATAGAAAACTATCATACAAGTTAATGGATCACACACACAGAGGCAGGAACAGCTATTCTCATCTCTGACACAATAGACTTTAAAATAAATAAAGTAATAAAAGATAGGCATGGACATTACATAATGATCAGAGAATCAATCAACCAAGAAGACTTAACAATTATTAACATATATGAACCCAGTGTGGGCCCATCTAAGCACATCAAACACTGAAAGAGATTCAAAAATACATCAATAGTAACACAGTGGTTTCTCATTGTTGTCTTTATTTGCATTTCTCTGACTATGACTTGGAACATTTTTTTCATATATTTGTTAGCTTTTTGGATCTCTTCTATGGTGAATATTCTGTTCATATCCTTTCCTCATTTTTGAATGGGGTCATTTGTTTTCTTGTTGCTAAGTTTGGTGAGCTCTTTATTTATTTTGGCTATTAGCCTCTTGTCTGACATATGGCATGCAAAGATCTCCACCCACTCTGTGTGAGTTCTCTTTGTTTGAGTGATGATTTCTTTTGCTGTTCAGAAAGTTTTTTATTTTTAATTTCATTATTGGGGGATTAATAGTTTATAGTCAACAGTAAAATAAAATAGTTTGTACATGCATAGTAACATTTCCACATAAAAATACAACCCCACTAGGTCCTCTGCCATCATGTTTCAAGACCTGAATCCTCCCCCAGCCCCATCCCAGAGTCTTTTACTTTGGTGCAGTACACCAACTCCAGTTCAAGTTCTTCTTAGTGTTTTCTTTTCGCTTGTTTTTCAACTTGCAGAAGCTTTTTAATTTAATGTACTCCCACTGGTTTATTTTTGCTTTAGTCTTCCTTGTAATTAGACTTATATCATTGAAGATACCTTTAAAATTTAAATGGAAAAAAATTCTGCCAATATTTTCCTCTAAGTATTTGATAGTTTCTGGTCTAACATCCAAGTCCTTGATCCACTTGGATTTTACTTTTGTATTTGGTAAAATATCGTGGCTCAGTTTCATTCTTCTGCATGTTTCAACCCATTTTTTTCCATCACCAGTTGTTGAAGAAACACCCCTTTCCCCATTTAGTAGTCTGGGCACCTTTGTCAAAGATTAGATGTCCATAGGAATGGAGGCTTACTTCTGGGCTCTCAATTATATTCCACTGGTAAATGTGTTTATGTTCAAGTACCAAGCAGTTTTGATACAATGGCCTAAAATACAATTTGAGATCTCAGACTGTGATTCTTCCAGTTCTATTCTTTCTTCTCAAGATAGTTTTTGGCAATTCTAGGTCTTTTCTGGTTCCAGATAAACATTTGTAACTTTTGTTCTATTCTCCTAAAAAAATGTGGGTGGGAACTTTATGGGGATTGTATTAAATTTGTATATGGCTCTGATATCTAATATCTCTGAAGAACGTATATGCTAAAATACTGAACAAAATCCTAGCCAACCAAATACAGCAATATATTAAAAAAATTGTTCATCATGACCTAGTGAGATTTATCCCAGGAATGCAAGGCTGGTTCATGTATTGACATGTAAATCAATCAATGTGATTCACCACATCAATAAAAACAAAACCAAAAAACCACATGATTATCTCAATAGATGCAGAGAATGCCTTTGACAAAACTCCAACATCCTTTCATGATCAAAAAACTACAAAAATGAGAACTGATGGAAAATTCCTCATAGTAGAGTTCATATATAGCAAACAAACAGTGAACATCATACTCAACAAGCAGAATCAGAAAGCATTCCCCCTTAGATCGAGGAATAGGCAGGGCTGTCCATCATCACCACTATTCTTCAATATAGTACTGGAAGTGCTCACCATAATAATCAGGCAAGAGTAAGGAATCAAAGGAATACAGATAGGAAGAGAAGAAGTCAAACTCTATTTGCAGATGATATGGTAGCATACATAGAAAAATCTAAAGAATCCAACAGAAAGATTCTAGAAGTCATTAGGTAATATAGCAAGGTGTCAGATTACTAACTTAATGTACAAAAATCTGTGGCACTCTTTTTTTGCAAACACTAAGTCAGAGAGGAGGATATCCTAAATTACTCCCATTCACTATCACAGCAAAATCAATAAAAAATCTAGGAATAAACCTAAACAAAGAAGTTAAATAAAGAAGTTAAGTAATTGTATACTGAAAACTATGAATAGCTATTCAAGGAAACAGAAAAATGATACAAACAAATGAAAAATATCTCATGCTCATAAATTGGAAGAATTAATATCATTAACATGAACCCAGGATTTAAATTTGATGTGATTCCCATCAAGAACCCACCAATTTTCTTTAAGAGAATAGAGAAAAAATTACAATCATTTATCTAGAGCTAGAAACATCTAGAATCACCAAAACAATCTTCAGAAAAAGAAACAGAAATGGAGGCATCACACTCCCAGATCTCAAACTATATCATAAGACCATCATAATCAAAACTTCCTAGCACTAAAACAAAAATAGACACACAGACCAGTGGAACAGAATTGAAAGCCCAGAAATAACCCCCCACACTTATGCACAGCTCATTTTTTTTTATAAGGGGACCAAAACTATTAAATTGAGAAAGGAGGGTCTCGTCAATAACTAGTGCTAGAAAAACTGGGTTGCAACACACAGAAAAATGAAACTGAATCACTTTATCTCACCAGAAACAAAACGAAGTTCAAATGGATCAAGAACCTGGACATTAGACCAGAAACTGTCAAATACTTAGAAGAAAATACTGACAGAACACTTTCCCATCTATATCTGAAGGGCATCTTTGATGATACAAACCCAATTGCAAGGAAGACTAAAACAAAAACAAATTAATAGTGCTACATCAAATTGAAAGCTTCTGCATAGTAAAAGAAGCCATCACCCAAAAGGCAGAGCCTCCTCACAGAATGGGAGAAGATCTTTATATGCCATACAACAGAAAGAGACTAACAACCAGAATACATAAATGCTCATGAAATTTAGCAGCAAAAAAGTAAATTACCCAGTTCAGAAGTGGTGAGAGGATATAAACAGAATATTCACTACAGACAAGATCCAAAAGGCCAACTGTTGTATGCTTTACATTGGGTTCTAGTTCTCCCCCACCGAGAGAATTAGATCAGTCCAGTTAGTTTCGCAGGCCTGCTTGGCCCCGCCCCAAGGAACCCCGAGAGAGGGTTCCTGAGTTCGAGAGTTCCTGAGTTCCAGAGTTGAAGAGTTCCTGAGTTCGAGAGTTGCAGAGTTGCAGAGTTCCAGAGTAAGGGAGAGTGCTTGCGCTGCCGCAAAGAGACTGCAGAGTTCTATTTGGTGATTAGTTTGGTTTAGTTTATGAATCGTTGTTCCTGAATAAAGAAATACAGCTTCCCTGCCCAGCTGTTGTCTCCGCGTCTCTGTTACCCGCCCGTGAAGCTATCCCAGCCAACAAGAGCCTCCGGAAATTTTAACAACAAATGGCGCCCACGTGGACCTGACCTGCGCATCTCTCAGATAAGTAAAGACAATTTGGCTACCTATGCACTATGTCCTTCTCTTCTGCTTGTGACCTTCTCTTCTGCTTTATCTCTGGACCACTCTGTGGTTTCCACTCACTTGGGTGAACTCAAAACAGCCAGAAGAGTTGGGAAGAGCCAGCGGGCAAGAGGTGAGGCGTGGAGCTGCTGTTTCCACCTGGTTAAACAGCCAGCCAGCCGGCTGCGCCCAGACAACCCCACGCACCGTGCCCGCAGCCCCACAGCCCGCAGGAGGCCGACGCCAGCACACAAGAGCCCCAAGAGCCCGACGCCAGCACGCTGGAGCCCGATGCCAGCACACAGGCCAGCTCACAGGAGCCGGCTCTCCACGGCGTGGCGCAGGGAACTGGACGTGGGATCCCTCCATGCTGCTCGGCCACTGCGAGCAGGGCAGCAGACATGGCAGGGCCATGGGGCAGGGCCGCGGCGGCGGCCTATCATGGCCGCCACCCCTGGGCACCTAGGCCCACGCCTTCTACAAAACTGGCCCGCCTGCCCTCTTGCTATGAATTCTGGAACGATCCCGGGCCTCCTGGACCCCCAGGCTCCCTGCCAAAACTGGGCACACGAGATCTCCAGCTGCCGGTCCGGTCTGAAGGCAGACAAGCTGGAGTATGCAGAGATTTGTGCAGAGATCGCAACCGGCAATTCCTAGAAGTGAAGCTACGCGGGAAGCCACCTCCAGATGGTGAACCCCCCCCAACAACTAAGACAGTACAGATTTAAATTCGTGTTTAAAATGACATGTCTTCGTAACAAAGGTTTCTCTCCTTGTGTACTAATCACCATGTTTATGTGTATGTTTAAAGTTTGGTAAACAGTAACTTTAAGGCTAAATTCTTACTAAACAAAGTTAAATGAAAAAGGTTTTCAATGTAATTCTCATAAAGATAAAATTAACTTACATTTAAAGTCTGAGGTAAAAATTAGTTAACAATCAATATATTTTAACTAAGTTGGTCTAAACAAAAGGTTAAATAGACTTGTTGATGTGTAAAACTCTCCATTACCTTCTCTATTAGAAATGATAGGTTACACAATGGCTATGCTAATTATTCTCATGCCTGAGGTTTCCTTTCCTGCCCACAACTAGGGTATGTATCCATCTTAAATGGGTGTAACAAAAGGTTAAAAGACGTTGTTGATATGTAAAAGTCTCAAATTCCTTCTCTATTAGAAATATGCTAATAACAAGTTTTGTTTCATAGTAAGTAAATTGCAGCCAGCTGCCTTTGGGACTCTAGGCCGTTCCCCACCACCATACAAATGTCCGTAGAGACAGGTACGCCCCCCAGAGGCAAGAAATGTTTTTTTTAAGCTGATAAAGTTTAGCCCACAGAGGCAGATATGGCCCCCTCAGGCCTTCCCTTAGCAACACACTGGTTCTTGTTACTTGCTTGCATGTTTCTCCATGTTTGTGCCAGTTTCTTTTTATAAAAATGCCTGTACGATATAGGTTTCTGTTCACCCCACACCCTTGATACTGTAGCCATTTAGTTAAAAGAAAAGGGGGAATTGTTGTATGCTTTACTTTGGGTTCTAGTTCTCCCCCGCCAAGAGAATTAGATCAGGCCTGCTAATTTCACGGGCCCGCTTGGCCCCGCCCCTAGGAAACCTGCCAGAGTTCCAGAGTGACAGAGTTCCTGGGTTCCTGAGTTCCAGAGTTAGAGAGAGTGCTTGCGCCACCTCAAAGAGACAGCAGAGTTCTGTTTGGTGATTAGTTTGTCTTAGTTTATGAATCGTTGTTCCTGAATAAAGAAATACAGCTTCCCTGCCCAGCCGTTGTCTCCGCGTCTCTGTTACCCGCCCGTGAAGCAAGCCCGCCTAGCTGGAGTCTCCGAATTTTTAACAACAGCCAACAAACATGAAAAATTGCTCCAAGTCATTGATTGTCAGAGAAATGCAAATAAAGACAATAATGAGATACCACTTCACTCCTGTGAAAATATACATCAGAAACAGCAGCATCAATAAATGCTGGAGAGGTTATAGGGACAACGGATCCCTTCTGCACTGCTGGTGGGAATGTAAACTGGTCTAGCCTCTGTGGAGAGCAGTCTAGAGAACCCTCACAAGGATATAAATAGACCTTCCTTATGACCCAATAATTTCTCTCCTAAGGACTCAATCCCACCCATCCAAAAAGATATGTATACACCTATGTTCATAGCAGCACATTTCATAATAGCCAAAACCTGGAAACAACCCAGGTGCCCCAAAACAGATGAACGGCTGAGCAAGTTGTGGTATATATACACAATGGAATACTACTCAGCTACTAAGAGTAATAAACCCACCTTCTCTGACCCATCTTGTACGGAGCTAGAAGGAATTATATTAAGTGAGATAAGTCAGAAAGATATAGAAGATTATGGGATGATCCCACTTACAAACAGAAGTTGAGAAAGAGAAATGCAAAGCAGAATTTGACTGAGTAAAAAACTCTGGTGGGGGGGGTGAGGGTAGATTTTCAGCTTTATTATAAATGGGTAGGGTTAGGGACACAACTTTGATGTCAGGAATGGTGTTAATATACACTCCTATTAACATAAATCACTATTTAGTCAATATGAGAAGGAAAAAATGATTAAATGTCTTGAATTTTTTGATGATAGACCCCAGTTCTGGGTTTATATTCCTTTAATCTAAGCACTTAAGAATTCAAATCGATTGAATTTTAACAGTGGGCTTAAATTATTAGTACATTTCTAATAATAACTTTGTTTTTGAAATATTAAATCACTTATAATCATAGACCAGGGAAGCAGAAGCAACTGGTCATGTGAATATAAAAGCTATTTGTTGCTCCAAGTCATTGATTGTTAAAGAAATGCAAATTGTCTTAACAATGAGATACCACTTCTCTCCTGTGAAAATGTCACACATCAGAACAGGTAGCAGCAACAAATGCTGAAGAGGTTGTGGGGACAAAGGAACCTTCCTGCACTGCTGGTAGGAATGTAAATTGGTCCAACCCCTGTGGAGAGCAGTCTGGAGAACTCTGAGAAGGCTAGAAGTGGACCTACCCTATGATTCTGAAATTTCTGTCCTGGGGATATATCCTAAGGAACCAAACACACCCATCCAAAAAGATCTGTGTATACTTATGTTCACAGCAGTACAATTTGTAATAGCCAAAACCTGGAAGCAACCGAGGTGTCTAATAACAGGCTGAGTAAGTTGTGGTACATACACAATGGAATACTACTCAACTATTTAAAATGGCTATTTCATCATTTTCATCCCATCTTGTAGGGAGCTTAAAGAAATCAGGTTAAGTGAAACAAGTCAGAAACAGGATGAATATAGGATGATCTCACTCACAGGCAGAAGTTGAACAACAAGATCAGAAGAGAAAACACTAAGCAGATGTTGGAATGGAGTTTGTGTATTGAATTAAAGTAACAGACTCTGGGTTGGGTTGGGTGGATGGCTTAAGTCCTGGAACATGGTAGCAGAGGGTGACCTAGTGGGGGCTGTATGATTATGTGGAAAACTGGGAAATTTTATGCATGTACAAACTATTGTATTTACTGTCGAGTATTACTCCCCCAATAAAAAATAAATTTAAATAAGATACATCTATTTGTAAAAGGCATTAGATGACATAAATCATGGTGAAGTTATATATGATACAGCAAATACTAACAATGGTATTTTCAAAGCCAACCAAATCCCTAAATAACTTGATCATAACAATAAGTATCTACTGCCTTCTTAATCTCTAAGACAGCAGGAATTGTCTCCATTTTCTATAAAACTCATTATTTCTCCCAGTCCTGGGACCTCTGGGGCATAGCTTGTTTTCCTTCATGTGTTTCTAGATCCATAACATTTGATACTGCATCTACTGTTCTCAACCAATCAATTTAACCAGTGCTACCTTGATACGTTTCACATTGGATTGTGTCCAGAGACACCAGGTGTGGAACATAAACCCTTTAGCTCCAGTACTCTGTCAAGGAGTCCTCGCTCATAGAACTTCTAAATTCTATTCTGGGTGGTGTACTACCTACCAAAGCCAAAGAACCTAAATATAGACCAGGTCTCATGAGATAAAGCACATGTGCACATGTATCATAAGTTATGAGAAAATATGCACCTTAAAGTAAAAGTTCACAATAGTTTGCAGTGCAGCAAGCAAGTAGAAAGACCTAAAAAAAGACACTACAAAGTATTTAATCAAATAGTTTCTACTTAGACCTACATACCCTTCTCACCTACTTCCTATTTCACTTTCCTCAATCACTCTAAGGCTCACATAGTCAGACAAAGGACTACAAAGCTGGATAAGGGCATACTTTATTGATGGCTCTTTTGGTCACTACTAAGGCCACCCCACCATCTGTGGCCCTAGTAATGGATCCTGGGATTCCCATATAGGCATGATGGACCTAGACCTCTAACAAATCCCTCTCTCCACTGTCACTTGTCTCTCCATCAGGAAAAACACAGTGGAACCTCATATAGAGCTCTACAAGACGTTGTCCTAATGTGGAACAACAATGGTAGGGACTGCCCCATTCTCTGAAGGGAGGCTGATTCAATATATTCTGTCATTTGAGGAGGACGGGTCTTAAAATTAGTGCAGCCTAGAATGTTCCTAGATATCACCACAGAAATACAGTTAACTGTATTTATATACTCTTCCCATATTTGTGAACTATTCTCTTCCCTGATCCAGCTGTCTGGTCCTATTTCCAACTCTGAAAACGTTTCCCCAGACAATACCTTTAGCCCACCTGCATGTTAGCTGTTGGGCTCAGGCAAAAATTAGTAAAGTCATAGGCCACTTGGCATATACCTAAAGTAGACCTACTAGCTTTTTCCAAAAGGGAGACCCTAAATCTCATCTGCTATATTATTACCTCTAGGTTCCTGATTATTAAACAATTTGTTCTGCTTTATACCTTAGTGCTTTTAACCCACCAAGATGCAGATGCTACCATGACACCAGCCTGACTTCATTAGGCAGACGACCTCACCAATATGTCCTGGGTCCCCACCTCTCCAGAGCTCTGGCCCGTTAGAGAAAGATAGAAACTGTCTGGGAGTGTGGATTTACCTGTCAATGCCTATGTCCAGTGGAGAAGCAATTAAAGAAGCCAGACCTTCCACCTTCTGAACCTCATAATGATCCTGGGTCCATTCTCCAGGGATAAAGAATAGAAAAGCTTCCAATGGAGGGGTTAGGGCATGGAACTCTGGTTGTGGGAATTGTACCCCTCTTATCCTACAGTTTTGTCGATCATTATTGAATCAGTAAGATCAATTAATTGATAAATAATAAAATAGAATATTAAGGAAACAAAGAATATACACTTTCAACCCAGAGTGTTTTCTTTAAACCAGATTCCTGTCCTTTATGAGAAAAGCAATGAGTACATTATTTAATCTTGTTACTTGTAAATAAAATGAAATAAAACCAGCATGTATTTTACTAGACTGAGAATTGCTTCTCTATCATACATATATATATATATATATCATATAACTTTCATACATATCTTATATTTCTCATATATATATGATATCTCACATATATCACTCACACACACACACATATATATATTTGGAGAGAGAGAATAGAATGTTATCTGACACACAGTAGACACTATATTTACGCAGTTGATACTGATTTATAAATGTATGATTGGTGAACTCTTAGTCTACTTGAATTTTAGTATATAGCATACTGCCAGATTGATGTGTTCACATGTACATTTATTTCATTTACAGATTCAGTTAAATCAATAAGAAATAGCAAATATAAGACACGATCTAGATTCCCTCCTACAAGTTTTCCTAATTCTGTGGACATAGCAAGAGATTTACATTCCAAGATAATCATAGCAATTGTTTCATCAGATGCTTTGCCACTAAATGAGTTCTAACCATAAGAATCAACACTCTAAAAAAAATATATATATATAACACTATTTTCCTGGGTAATTACTCTCAGATATCAAATTCCTACTTATTAAGTTTCACATCTGTCTTCTTATAACAGAAATCTTAGCTATCTGAGACATAAACATGATGAACCGTAATTTTTTTCATAAAAGTCTGGATTAAGCTAATTTAGACTGAGGTGACATGTATTGTCATCATCACATTTGGGTTACATGCTGTTTCCTGTTTTCCAGGGTAGCACTTCCAAGTGCCAGAAAGGAGGGCAGGAAGAAAGTGGACATGCTTTAGAAGTTGAACAAATATATAAAAAGCTTGTCAGAGTGTCACATCTGGCAATGGAATTTAGTGTTGCCTTCATTGGCAATGTGCCAAATCCCAAATCAGACTTTCTAGTCGAGGGGGGGGGGAAGAGAGAGAGGGAGAGAGAGAGAGAGAAGAACAAGCCCTATGGAGATAACTAGAGATTTCTGTCACATTTACTAAAAATGGTTGCTGCTTTAGCTTAAACACAATGTCTGTTAAATCATAACACATTATCTATTCAATATCTGTCTCTTCATTCCCTACCAGAAGAAAACATAAAACTAGTGGGTACATATGTATTCAATAAAAATAAAATAAAACTCAATAGCCTATATTGAATGACAATTCTATCCTTCAATAGTTTATGGTTTCTCTTAAGAAATAATTTCATTTCCAAAATTAGAATTAACTTGTGTTTGTATCTTTTAAATATGGCCAAATATTATTATATTTGTGAAACATATGCTTAGTATAGTTTTATTTTCTATATAGAAAGAAAAACACCTACTTGAACCCCTATAGCTTCATGAGCTTGTATATAGCTAGGTCCTATTTTAGAACTCATATTACCAAATGTCTTAGTTGAAATTAAAGACAGGCTATCTCACTGTATTTGAACATTTAAAAAGAGCGTCAAAGACTTTGAACCTTTCTCAAATTTATTTTTTAAACTTGTCTTTGCAACCAAAAAAGAGAACTGAATATTAAAAAAAAATAAATAGACAATATTTGGGGTTTCATAACTACCATAAAATTTCAAACAAACAAAAAAAAAAACCTAGTGAACCAAGGAAGAATAAGCAATTTATATAAATGGCTTGTTTCTCCACCCACCAATGCTGTATCTGGGCCCACACTTTTCCTTTTCTTTCTTTTTTGTTGGTTGGGTTTGTTTAGTTTTGTTTTGGGTGACATTCAGCATTTTGTGTCCTGATAGGAATTTTAATGAATGTAAAACAAAAGCACTGGTACCAAGCTGAGCCCAGTGGATGAATCAGGTGGGCGTGTATATTCACAGCCCTGACTATTGACAATCTTCTTGTGCCACTGTGTCCCAAATCACACGTCACCAGAGAGGCATATTTTCTGATAGTCTTGGACACTTTTTAAGGAATATGTACATTTAAGGGCTAGAATTAAAGCAAGATTTACAAGATCACTAAATAAGTCTGAAACAGTCTGTACAGTTCCCCATTTCAGACAGGATAAAGGCATAATCAGGAGCCAGCCTGAGAAAGCATCTGCTTTGGACAGTAACTCTTAGACTTGTCACAAGAGATAAAGTGCTTCCCTGCAGCCAGGAGGCATTAACCATTTCCTTTTTCAGTCAGACAAGTTGATAAATAAAAGATAATTTATTCTTCTTCAGCTTTAGAATATTAATGTGGGCAACAGATATTATGCATTAATGTAACACATTTTAAAACAAACACAAAAAAAGGAATTTTTCAAGGTCCTATAAGGCATAAATGAGAGATGATGAATCTGAATTCGGTAGTACTTGTTTATGTTTTATTCAATCTTGTCCACAAGGCAACTTAGGGGAATTTTCAGTTTAGCTCATTGCCCTTTCCTGCCTCTGCAGACAACTTAAATACTCGAGTAACTCTTTCTAGGTCTTGGTTCTGCATAGTTTACAAATGGGGTGGACCTTTGTAGACTCTGACTAAAATTCTTCACAGATCTTTGATCCTTAATAATCAAGCTCTTTAACATGGTATGCAAACCCTTACTATTTCTACCTTTTCCAACTGCCAAGTTCCAAGCTTGTCCTGGTAGTAAATGACTAGTCAGAAGCTATTTAATTAAATGAAATATTTCTCAGAATATGTTGATGATAAAAGAGTAGATCCATATGGAAATGGAGTTTTAAATGATAACCAAATGTATGCTTTAAGATACTGGTCCATCATGCATTGTTTTGTTACTCTCTACTAAAATATTTGCATTAAAAATTTAGTACTATTACTTTTTAATATTTATAATTAGTTTTGTTTGCTTTACTCCTACATATAGGGGAAACTTGAAATAGTATAAATATCTGCCAAACTAATTATAGGAAAGTATATATATCATACATGGTATCTCATTAAAAATAAGCAATAAATAAATAAATAATATTTAAGGATATATAGAAATCATGTAGAAGTACTTGGAAAATATACAAAACAAAACTGATAACCATTATCTGTGGGTGCATGAGATTATAGTGTTTTTCTGTGTGTGTGTTTTTCCTATCTGTTTCTACAGTAATAATTCATTACTTTTTCTAGCAAGGAAAATGAAAAAAAAAACCGGGAGTTGGGTGGTAGCACAGCGGATTAAGCGCACGTGGCGCAAAGCACAAGGACCAGCGTCAGGATCCTGCTTTGAGCCCCTGGCTCCCCACCTGCAGGTGAGTTGCTTCACAGGCGGTGAAGCAGGCAAAATAAATAAATAAATAAATAAATAAATAAATAAATAAATAAATAAATAAATATTAAAATTAAAAACCTAGTGATGAGAGAACTATATTTTGTGTTTAAATACCATTACATTATAATATATATATATATATATATATATATATATATATATATATATATATATATATATATAAATGATATAGTATATGAACAGGAAAGTTCCCTTTGTACTACTTTATGTTCCCCTGCCATTCTGGCAACCACTGATTGGCCTTATACACCAAAAGCTTATGACTGTTATATTTAGATCTTCTTGCTTTTTTGTTTTCTCTATACACCATATCTAAGTGAAACCATAGTGTTTGTCTTTCTCCATCTCTCTTATTTTACTTAAAAATACTCTTGAGCTCCATCCATGTTGTTACAGGGTCTCATCCTTCTTTATTGCTGAACAGCTTTAATACAAATATGGAATTACACACATCTATATGTACATATGATCGTATAATATATCTTTATCTACTTGCCACTTAATGGAAACTTGGGCTTTGGGATATTATAAATAATGGTGGATATTATAAATAATAAACGAGGAAGTGCTTCTACCTTATTGAATTTATGTTTTTGCATTTTTTGGAATAAATTGCCAAAAGTGGGATAACTGAGTCATGTGAAATTTATTTATAATTTTAATTTTTTCAGGAATGAATCTCCATACTGCTTTCCAAGTGACATTTCCATGTGTGATTGAACACTTTCTATTAATGTGAGAAAAGTAATTATGTCCTCCAACTTGGGGAGACATTAGTCACCAAAATTCCAAGTCAGACGCAATGATTGCCACCTCAACATGCTTCACTTCAGACTGTGTCCAGAGACTTCACATGTGGAATGACAACCCTTCAGCTTCATTACTCGGGTGAGACCTTTCCTTTCATAGTATACTCTAATTTCATCTCAGGTGGTTCACTTTCTAACAAAGTCCCCAAACCTAGATATACACCAGTTTCTGTGAGAGAGAGCATATGTTCACACGTATCCGTAAACTACTGCAAAACATATACCTGAAAGCAGAAGTACACTAGAGTTTGCAGTGAGTATCCCCCTAACACTTCCTCTCCACTATTCCAAGCTTTGGGTCCATGATTGCTCAACAATTTGTTTGGCTTTGTATGTTAACTCTCTTTTCAGTCACCAGGTTCCAGATGCCATCAGGATGCCGGCCAGGCTTCCCTGGATTGAAGACCCCACCAATGTGTCCTGGAGCTCAGCTTCTCCAGAGACCCACCCTACTAGGGAAAGAGAGAGGCAGACTGGGAGTATGGACCGACCAGTCAACGCCCATGTTCAGTGGGGAAGCAATTACAGAAGCCAGACCTTCTACCTTCTGCAACCCACAATGACCCTGGGTCCATGCTCCCAAAGGGATAGAGAATGGGAAAGCTATCAGGGGAGGGGGTGGGAAATGGAGATTGGGTGGTGGGAATTGTGTGGAGTTGTACCCCTCCTACCCTATGGATTTGTTAATTAATCCTTTCTTAAATTAAAAAAAAAAGGAGAAAAAAAGAATAAAATCTTTAAAAAAAAAAAATTCCAAGTCAGGTGCATGACTGCTCTAGGAGAGTATGAGAACCTCATTTCCCAAGTTTGTGGACAGGCAGGACATCTCCATCAAATAAGTTTTACATTGTACCTCCATGACTGCTGTAACAAATTGCCACAAAGGTGGTGGTTTAGACAACACAAATTAATCTTACTATTATTGAGTCAGTCAAGAAGCCTGATACAAGTCTTCCTGTGGTAAAATCAAGGCACCAGCAGGACTGGGTATCTGAAAGTCCTAGCAGAGATTCTAGTAACTAGACTATTCCAGCTCCAGGAGACAACCTATATTCTTTGGGCCATGGCCCACTTCTCATGCCAGCAATGTAAAGTGTATCACTATAGCCTCTTTTGTCTCCTCCTTCTACTTAAAGACTTTGTGATTAACTAGGTACGTCTGGCTAATACAAACAAATCTGCCTTTTCAAGGTCAACTAGGTGTGCTATTAGTAACAGCAACCTATATTCTCTTTTGTCATGCAACATAACATACTCATAGGTTCTGAGGGATTAGATTGTAGACATCTCTGAAAGGATACTATCTAGTTTGCCATACATGACTCAGCAGATTTTCCTCAAAGCAAAAGGAACAATAACTCAAAGTGAAGAATGATGCCCTGATGGTCCTGGTTGGAACACAAGTGCAGAGAGAGAGAGAAAGACCTCAGAAGAACATCTGGCAATGAGGAAGAAAGAGAGGAAATAGTGCAAATAGGCAGCAGTAATAGATGTTAGGAAAGAGGGCTGGGGAGCAGTGAGAAAATTATGTGGCTACATATGAACAGCTTCCCCTCTACCTCAGCAAACACAAGATTTCTAGTGAATTAAAAAAGAAGGCTTGCGTTCTGATAAGTTATGTTGTCTCTTTGATCCACAAGTGTTCTGTTCCCTCTCTAAATAAATAAATAAATCTTTAAAAATAAAAAGAAGGGTTGACAACTTGTTTCTTAATATTTCACAATTAACCCAGTGGATCTACGAACAACTGGAAGTTAACCTCACCATGAACATAGATATAGGTGAACTCTAGACTAACTTTTTGGTTCCATATATGAAGTTCTTTCAATTCATTACTATTTAAGAAGCTACGACTTGAAGAACCAAGATAGAGAATTACTGAATGAGAACTAATTTGTCTTCACTGGCTGATGAAGTATGGATATTACACTTTAATACACATCTCCAGTGTTGAAAAACATATTATTTAAAACAACTCCTCAATAACTACTTGCTAAAAGAACAAATGAATAAATGATCTGATCTCAGATGGCATTTGGCAGAGTAGACAGATTGTTTCTGCATGGATTTACAAATGTAATTCTGAAATTATACTTCTATAAAGTGTAGCTGTTTTATTTATTTAACTAATCTTCTTTGGCACACTCACCCTTTTAAACTCAACATTTATTTCAGGAATTTGAATTCAAGTGCATCTGTGATTGCAACTGATTGACCAGACCATGAAAATACTTTTAAGTCTGTCTGTATTAGCAACTTAACTTACAAAATCAATTTGCAAAGATAAGTTATTAGAAAAAAATAAGTTATTGCATAGGGAAAAAAACAATTATAAAGTAATGTTTGTTTCTAGGTTTACATATAGACATATAAATTCAGTGTAGTTGTGCATCTAAATGAAAAATGAATTGCAAGTATATTGCACCAGTCATGTGATGTTAAATCTCCATGTTATTTCTCAAAGGAAAACACTCACTATTAAAGCATGGATTATATAGATTAGAGTGGAAGATATTTCCCCTCCGTTACTTGTGAAGGATAAAAGACAATTCATTTTACTTGTGAGACTGAAATATATAACAATTTGTAGTGCTATGCTATTTTTCTTTCTTATTTATGTTTTGTCCTTGCATTTCCTCATTGCCAAACCTTGTTTCGATGAACTATAGAGCCGTAAGTCAGTGACATGAACAGATAAATATAGCTATTCTATTTTCAGGCAAATACAGTTTACTTGTTTTAAGATATCATACAGAAATTAATATTAAGATAGCAACCTTTACAAACAGAAATTTTTATCACTCAACTCATGGATCCAAAAGGTATTCTTACATTGATACTTTTTTTGTTTCACACAGATTATTTCTTTCTTTCCTTTTTTCATCAAATACTCAAAGTTATGAGAGAAAAATCTTTAGGTCACCTTAATAAAATAAATTTATGACATATACTCTACAGTGGTATATAATCACATAAGTTAAGCATATAATTTAAAATTAGCTCTGTATTGCCAATTGTCTAATTTTTTAAGTAATTCCTTGATGGTAAAAAAAAAAAAAAACTAGATTATTCAACAGAACTAGTCAGTGATCAAGATCACACACACACACACACACACACACACACACACACACACACACACACACAGAGTTTCCTGGGTTCATTAAGACCTTGATCAAATCACCTTTTCAAAAATAAATTTAAAGTCATCTACTAATTTTCTATGACACTGGAATATTCTAAAAAAAAAAAATTCCAAACAACATGACTGCTTGTAGTTGTAATAAAATGTTAAAATTGAAATTGAGAAGGAAGCACAGTTAAACAGGAAGGGGCCCAAACAGCCACTTCAATTTTAAAAACAATTACAGAAACCAGAAATCCTTTCTTCTATGCCCCCCAAAGAATTCTGCTCCATATTCCCTGAAGGAAAAATGATCAAAGGAATTTTGACCAGGAACCTCTGTATTACCAGCACTGAAAAGGAAGAGAATTTGAAGAACACCTGAGGAAATCAGGACCTGTTTTCCTTTACCTGAGAAGAAAAAGTCAAAAGGAAAGCCACTCCGAAGTTGGTATAGGAGTGCCTTAGAAAGGATGTGAAGGGGCAAGGACTTTTGAAGTAAATAAAAACAGACATCTGCTTCCAAATGGAGTCATTCATCTTTGTTCAAATGGCCTATGTGATTCTCTGATGAGTGTCTTTTCATTTTGCCAATTAAAGGTTTAAAATATTGGGGGGAAAGAAAACATTGTAAGGAATACTTGCAGTTAGGGGGGGAAGAGAAAGAAAGAAGGAAAAAGAAAGAAAGAAAGAAAGGAAGAAAGAAAGAGAGAGAAAAAGAAAAGCTTTTAACAAAGGAATAAAAATCACTCATTTGAGTCTTATAAATATGAAAGCAAAATGAAGGAGGAAGAAGAATAGGAGTTGTCATGGAACATATACTTGATGGAGTACTATTCAGCAGTCAAAAAGACTCTATTATGCCCTTTTGGGACAAAATGAATGAAACTGGTAGTGATTATGCTTATGCTTAATGAGGAAGTACAGTAAGTAAATAAGGAAGGAAGTGAAAGACAACTATGGGATGATTTCACTTATATGTGGAATATACAGAATTGAAACACATGAAGTTGAAAAAAGAAAAAATATCTAGTCAACCCATATGTACGGCCTTGGGAGAACCATGTTGGTTACTGTTGGAGGAGAGTGGGAACACAGATGTTTGTGGTGGGAGTGCTACAGAATTACACCCCTGGGGCCAGGTGGTAGCACACTGGGTTACTGGGTTAAGTGCAATATGAATATGAAGCGCATAATATGAAGCGCAAGGACCCACTTTGAGCCCCCAGCTCCCCACCTGCAGAGGGGTCACTTCACAGGCAGTGAAGCAGGTCTGTAGGTGTCTATCTTTCTCTCCTCCTGTTTGTCTTCCTTCCCCTCTCAAATTCTCTCTGTCCTATCCAAAATAATAATAATAATAATAATCGAAAAATTGACCTCTAGGAGCTATGGATTCATAGTGTAGGCAGCGAGCCCCAGAGATAACCCTCGAGGCAAAAAAAAAAAAGAATTGCACCCATATTATCTTATAATCTTGTTAATCGCTATTAAATCACTAATAAAAACTTTAAAAAACCAAAGTATATGACAAAGCATCAAACAGGATTTCCAGTGATTAACTTAAGATATATACCCATGCTGATTTTCAATAACGTGTGCCTGAAATATATATTATGGTATAATGTCTCTTCAATAAAAATTACAGTAAAAAATAAAGAAAAAGTAGAAAAAAGAAATATATTTACTGTAAAACAGGTAACAATAATTACATTTGCTATTTCAAGAGTACATCCCTGTCTTATTTACTTCTTATAACAGCATAAGAAAATAGATTTTGTCATCCAGTTTTGCAAATGAGGACACATTCTCAGAAGACACTAAGTCGCATGCCCAGGGTTGCTACACTTTGGCTGAAACCAGCTGCCTCAGTATTCATTCATATTCAGCAAACATGTACTGAGTTCTTCCCCACTGCCAGGTTGTCTGCTAGATGCTGAGAATACAAAGGATGTGCCAATGAATACACAGAAAGGAGGGGGGAGAGATGAACATATAAACAATGAATTAAAATGAAATAAACAGCTATGACTAGGATATGCGTACATGATAGTTATTCTGTGGGCAATGCTGTGCAGAACAGGTGTCGCATCAACAATGAAGAAGTGTTTCAGGGTTCACAAGGAAAAGGCTGCCCTAGCCATCGAGACTGCATGGAATCCTGAGAGAGCATTACATGAGGCCAAAGTGTGAAAAGTTCAGGGAGAAGAACAGTCTTGGGTTGTGGATGAAAGGTATAGTTGCCAGATTGGAAACAGTCATTATAGTCGGTGTTCAGGGAGTTGAATTTTCATGCTGTAAGTGGCTGAGATCCACTGGAGGATTTTAATTGTATGAGTGACAAGATCAGATTTTTTATTCAGAAAGCAGGCTCTGGCAGCAGCAGTTCAGTGGGTGGAATGGAAAGTGGTTACCCTGGAGATGGGCAGACCCATTAGGAAGCTGTGATAGTAATCTAGGAGAGAAAAACTGAGGATAGTGGTTGGAGGAACAGGCACACTGAAAGATATTTTAGAAGCAGAACTGATGGTTAGGAGAAAATAACTGGATATAAATGCTGAACAAAATGAAAACTTGAAGAGTGATGGTCAGCATTCTGACCTGGCTAGGAGAATACAGATTGTCAGTCAATGTGTAAACTACCAAAGGTGCAGTGATAAGTAAGAGAATGACTACTAAATGGGATGAGTTGAATTTGAGCTGCCAGTGGGACTTGTAGGGAAATTCATCATACATATTTAGTATAATATATCTAGAATTAAGAAGAGAGGTTACAGCTGAAGACACCTGGGTACATTACTGCCTCTACCCAATTCATTCACACTTATTTCTGAAGTATTAGCTCAAGATTTGCTCCAAAGTCCAAGTGTAGAAACTCAGTAAAGAATGTATCTGAGTATCTGGAAAGATATGCAGTCACAAAACAGCCCAGAATTAATGAAAAGTTTCTGCTACAGTGGTGGTCAGAATGCAAACTAATGCAGTCCCTTTGGAAGACTGTATGGACAGTCCTTAAACAAATAAAACTGGAATTACTTTATGGCCCAGTAATACCATCCTTTGGCATTTCTCCAATGAAAGGGACATATGCACCCCTATGTTCATAGCTGCATTATTCTCAATAGCCAAAGAGTGGAAGCAGCCTAACTGCCCATGGCCAGATGACTGGCTAAAGAAGCTATGGGGGAGTCTGGAGGTGGCAGTGGGTTAAGCGCACGTGGCGCTCACATACACAGAGCGCAGGGACCGGCCTAGGTATCCCGGTTCAAGCCCCCGGCTCCCTGAGTCGCTTCACAGGTGGTGAAGCAGATCTGCAGGTGTCTATCTTTCTCTCCCCCTCTCTGTCTTCCCCTCCTTTCTCCATTTCTCTCTGTCCTATCCAACAACGAACAACATCAACAATGATAATAATAATAACCACAACAAGGCTACAACAACAAGGGCAACAAAAGGGGGAAAAAATGGCCTCCAGGAGCGGTGGGTTCATGGTGCAGGCACCGAGCCCAGCAATAACCCTGGAGGAAAAAAAAAAAAAGAGAAGCTATGGGATATATATTCCATGCAACACTACCCTGCAATCAAAAAAGACAACAAAGTTGTAGTGAGCATCCTTTGGGACAAAATGGATGGAACTGGAAGTGATTATGCTTAACAAAATAAGTAAAGACAACTACTGTATGGTTTCACTCCTATGTGGAATCTAAAGAACTGATAACCATGAATCTGGGGGGAAGGGGGAAAGGAAGAAGGAGGAAGAGGAAGGGGAGGGGTGGGGGAGGAGGAGATGCAGAAGGAGATGAAGATGAATAAGCAAACAAATTGTTTCTAAGGCTCTATGAGAACTAGGGTGGTTATCTATTTGGGAACTGGGAGGGTGGGGACACAGTGCTTTGGTGGAGGGTGCAGTGTGGAAATGTACCCTGTAATCTTACTTTCTTGTAACCCACTATCAATTACAAATAAAAAAAAGTTACTAAAATCATAGTTTTGTTCTCCAGTGGCTTTTGAACCTCAAATCACTCTTTGGCCACAAGGTAAGAATTTACAGAAATGACTGAAAAGATTTTCTTTCTGGTAAATAGGGCAGCAAGAGTTTGTTTTTAATATTTGTTCTAAGCCATATATGTGGTTGTATTTTGAAACTGCTGGTTCACATTCCTGACCTGAATTCCTTTTCTAATTGGAAAGTCAATTTTGATTTTGATTATAGGATATGATTTCTTGAGAAAAATCCCCCGTGAGAATTAGCTCCTTCTCATTATGTTTTTTCACCATATAAAATTACAAGAATCAAATGATACCTGCTTATGTAATGGATATAGTTTTCCTATATTTTAATTAGAAGGTAGTTTTTGAAGGAAAATATTTCAGTTGTGTACAAGCATCAGCAATATAAATTTAAAGCAAACAAAAGAAATTTATTGTTTTAGATGGGTCGAAATAATGACAATATTAACCAGAGCACTATTATAGTTAACACTTTAGAAATCACTACAAATAAATAATAGGTCTTCAAATTGTGACAGATCTGAAGCAACCAATTCTATTGCTATTCCTCCCATCTCCATATATGCTTCCTAATTTGTGTCACAGTGGGAAGAGTAGGAGGTTCATTTGTTACAGTATCTATTTTGTCACAAGCATGCCAAACTCACCTACAAGTGTTTAAGAGGAATAAAAGTACAACATGGACTTGAATTCTTAACTTCCTCACAAACATTTTCACAATACTCTTATTCTGGGTTTGTATAGAGCTAGTGCATTTTTTAAGATTAAAAACAGTAATGAAACTATTATAGTAGCAACTGTTACATAAAAAATACTCTATGAACTCTACAGTACTAATACTGATTAGACATTGTTTTATTTCCCCTCCCCCAATGAATCCCATAATCAGGGATGAAATTTCCCCAAAGAGATGTAATTAATAACTGCATGGGGCTGGGCTCGGACCCCCAGGGTTCTATGCCTGTGGAGCTTATATTCTTCCCATTATTCTCTACTGCAATTTAGTGACATGTAAGTTTAATTACTATTAGGAACAATATTCCCTTACAATACAGTCTCAAGGAGGAAATGCTGAAATGATATATAAGAAACCTGATTTCTATCCCTTCACAGATGATTCCAATAAATCTTTTGTTTACCTGAACTTTAGTTTTATTATTTGGAAAACTGAGATATCATTACTACACCTATTTTTTTTGCTAAAATACTATGTAAATAGTTAATATTGTGAAGTATATTACAATTTCTATAATGTTATAGCATTTATATACACTCTTTCATTTCTATTCAGAATAAAGCTAATGTTGCTTAATATAGAGCATATTGATGTTCTGGTTCCACAAAATTGAAGACATTCTTTAAGTAAATGAAATTCTTTGAGCTACAGGTTTTCTCACGCATATAGCTAGAAGATGAATTTGATGTTCTCTCTGTGTCTTTTAACAGTTTGGTAAAGTTGAATTGCATAGAAAGTATTCCAAAGTTTAGATGTGAGAAAGAGTTTAGGGAAGATGAATGATTTCCCTTAAGAAAGGATAGTCAGTAAAAACAAACAAATGAATAAATAAGAAATCCTAGGAAATGTGTTTCTGACTCCTAATGAAAGTTCCTTTTTACTCTATTGACCTGCATATTCTGAGGGACAATGACATAGGAATCATATCTGATATGAGTGATAACCCAACCCATCAGATCATTGATTTTTTTATTTAGGTAGATTGACAAACCTCAAAGTAATTAACATCTATAATTGCTAAACTTAGATCCGAGTGATGCTGGTGACCGGCCAAAATAAAAAGAGTTGGCATCAGGCTTTGTGAGTTACCCTTCATCAGCAAGCTTCCCTTTAGTACAACAAAGTCTGCCCCACCTGTACCTGAATTGCCCCTTGAAACAAGAAACAAGTGTCATCTTTCTCCTCTTGATTTGGCTGTGATATCAGTTACCACAAGATATTCCAAAAGGCATTTGTGATCTCTGGCCTCAAGGTTTTGGTAATTCACTTGGGTGAAAATGAAATTTGAGGTTAAATACCTAGAAGTTTCTGTCAGAGCTGGAATGATCCTTTTTTCACACTGTCACCTTTGACCATGACCTTCTAAAAGCACTCTTTCCCTTCTAAAACAATCTAGCAAGAAAACTCATGACTAATTCACTAAACATTGTTAATGTTTATATTAAAATCCAACTCCCAAATATGATGGCATTAGGAGCTTTTAGAATGTGAGCATGGAGTCCTCATGAGTGCCATGAATGCTTTTATTAAAGAGCTTCTAAGGAACTCGCATTCCTCTTCTGCTGTGGATATGCCTGACACAGCAAGACGACCTAGTATGAACAGTAAGTAGGCTTTCATCAGACACTGAATCTGCTGGTGGCTTGAGATTGTATTTTGTCTCGAGACTGAGAAGAAAACTTTTTTTTTACTTATTAATATTATTTATTTATTAGATTAGAGACAGCCAAAACTTGAAAGGGAAGAGGGAGAAGTAGAGGGAGAGAAACAGAGAGACACCTGCAGCCCTGCTTCACCACTTGCAGTTTTTCTCTTGCATTGGGGAGTGGGGGTTCAAACCAGGAAAAAAATGTTTTTGAAGTCATCAAGTTTATTATTTACTTGGTTGGCTTGTTTCTTATGACTAATATTTATTATTTCAGCTTTTGTCGGCCAGAAATCCAGGTGGCTCAGTTGGTCCTCTGCTCAGGGTTATAAAACTGAAATCAAGCCGTTAGCAGTACTATCTTCTTTTCTGGGGGTTCTGTGTGAGATTAATTTGCTTTCAAGACAGAATTCAGTTCCTTGAGATTATAGGACTAAGATTGCTGTCTCCTATCTTATTGTTGGTCAAGAGTCATTGTCAACTTCCACAGATCCTTTTCAAACCTTGAGTTTAAGCCTCCTTCCTCCATTGTCTTTTAAACATTTTGACATATAAATGACATATAACATTATATTCATTTCAGATATATAATATAATGATTCAATATTTTGTATATACACAGTGTGAAGGGAGGCTGGGGGTATCCTGTCCTGCCACTTGAAAAAGACTGGTCCTGAAATAAGTGCAGCCTGCAGTGTTTCCAGTTGTGACCATGAGTGATAAACTCAGACCAATAGGACCTTAGAGGTTACACAGGCTCCACTGCTAAATACAAATATACGTAAATGTATACATATACATATACATATACATATACATATACATATACATATACATATACATATACATATACATATACATATACATATACATATACATATACATATACATATACATGCCCTGGAACAAGTGGATGGAGGTAAATAGTTAATTTTAGCCACAGAACTTTTTTTTCAAGAATGGGAGCTACTCCCTGCCCTATTCCAACATTGTACCCCCTTTTCTCTACTCTGACACCATTCTCTCAGACAATATTCTTATCCAACCTCAGGCTAGCTACCAAACTCAAGCAAAGCTACCATAGTTGTGTGCCCCCAGGAACATGCCTAAAATGGATTTCCTAGCTCTTTTCTACCCTAAAATCCCTTATCTCATCTGCTCTAATCCTTGCTGCTCATTAACCATTTTGTTTCAACCTAGGTCATGCCACCTTCCAGACACCAAATTACAGAAGCTACCATGACTCCATCCTGACTTCTCTGGGCAGACGCCCTCACCAATTTGTCCTGGACCCTCACATCTCTAGAACTCTGTTCCACTAGGGAGAGATAAAAACAGGCTGGGGCTATGGATCAACTCATACCTTCTGCTCCTCCAAAGTAATCTTGATCCTTACTCCCAACAGGGGAGAAGTGATAGAATGAAGATAAGAGGACTCTGAACTCCAGTTTCATCAGCACCCAGAGAGAGAGAGAGAGAGAGAAGGAAAAGGAGAGGGACATATATATATATATATGTATAGGTACTTATGTTATCATGAGTGGCTTGGAGGGGAAGAGAGGATTGAATCAGAAAGAAAAGAGGGCAACTATGTATAAATGTGGACAGATAGATGTAGAGAAGATGGTTGGCCCATGTCTAAAACTTTGGGGGAACTGTGGTGGATTGCAGTGGGGAGAGTAAAGATTTAGAACTCTGGCGGTGGGAATGGTGTGGATTCAAACCCCCACTGACATGTAATTCTTTAATATAAAATAAATAAAGAACTAAAAAACTAAAAGTAAGTATGTATTAATAGGTTTAAAAAATGAGCATTGATAAGTAGGGCACCAAAGTAAAAACCCTGTGGTGAGTGGTAGACATGCAGCTTCCTGGAACATTGGGGGGTGGGAGTGGGTGAGAGGGATGGGTCACAGTCTTTTGGTGGTGGGAATGGTGTTTATGTACACTCCTAGTAAAATGTAGTCATATAAATCACTAGTTAATTAATACGAGAGGGGGAAAATTAATTGTATATCTCCAAGTTTTTCAAAACACAAACTGAATCTTTTCAATATATAGGCTGTGTAATTGATATGCAGACTCTCTCAAAAGCCTAGACCAAGTAGATCAGAAGGAACCAATAGCACAGCTATATACAAGAAACTGGGTACTATACAGCAAACCACAACAAAAGGACTTTTCAAAGTTAACCTAATTACCAAATAATGTGATGATAACATTAACTATCGATTGTCTTTTTGAACCCTAAGACAGCAGGAACCTCACATCTCCACTATAGAGCCTCTACTTCCCCCAGTTCTGGAACCATTGGATAGGGCCCACTTTCCTGTATGCCTCTCCTAATCCATATCAAATAATATTGCAACTGCCGATCACAACCTAACCAGCACAAGGATTGCCACCTCAACATGCTTCACTTCAGACTGTGTCCAGAGACTTCACGTGTGGAATGACAACCCTTCAGCTTCATTACTCGGGTGAGACCTTTCCTTTCATAGTATACTCTAATTTCATCTCAGGTGGTTCACTTTCTAACAAAGTCCCAAAACCTAGATATACACCAGTTTCTGTGAGAGAGAGCATATGTTCACACATATTCATAAGCTACTGCAAAATATATACCTGAAAGCAGAAGTACACTAGAGTTTGCAGTGAGTACCTCCCTAACACTTCCTCTCCACTATTCTAAGCTTTGGGTCCATGATTGCTCAACAATTTGTTTGGCTTTGTATGTTAACTCTCTTTTCAGTCACCAGGTTCCAGATGCCATCAGGATACCGGCCAGGCTTCCCTGGATTGAAGACCCCACCAATGTGTCCTGGAGCTCTGCTTCCCCAGAGACCCACCCTACTAGGGAAAGAGAGAGGCAGACTGGGAGTATGGACCGACCAGTCAACGCCCATGTTCAGCAGGAAAGCAATTACAGAAGCCAGACCTCCCACCTTCTGCAACCCACAATGACCCTGGGTCCATGCTCCCAGAGGGATAGAGAATGGGAAAGCTATCAGGGGAGGGGGTGGGAAATGGAGATTGGGTGGTGGGAATTGTGTGGAATTGTACCCCTCCTACCCTATGGTTTTGTTAATTAATCCTTTCTTAAGTAAAAAATAAAAAATAAATGAGCATTGAAAGCTCTGGGTTCAAGCCTACAGGTGAGAGAGCTTCATAAGCGGTGAAACAGTGCTACAGGTATTTCTCTCTCTCTCCCTCCTACTGTTTTCCCCATCCCTTCTCATTCTCACTCCTTCCCTCCTTGCATCTCCTCTTTCCCTCCCTATCTCTAATAAATAAATACTTTCAAAAAGAAAAAAATGAGCATATATATGTAAAAGATATAGAAATAATAGTCAACCCCTATCTGTGACCTACTGCAATTTACAATGGAGGGTATGAGGACACAGAACTTTGGTGGTATAAACAGTGTGGAATTACACCCCTGTGATCTCATAGCTTTGTAAATCAATACTAAATCACTAATGAAAATGAAAGATAAAAACGAGAGAGATCCCTAGAGATAAATAGAGGTTAAAGAGATCATAGCACCGAAGCAGTGGAGACCAGGCTCAAACCCAGATCACACACACAGCAAAGCTGCACACTATTCGGGTTAGCTAATTCATAACCCATATATATAGTTTTTTTATCCATTTATTTATCAATGATTTCTTAGATTATTTCCATATCTTGGTTATTTTAAGTAATGCCATAATGAATGCATTATACAGTTGGTATACAGTTATCCTTTTGAATTTGTGTTTTAATTTTCTTAGGATAAATACTTCAAAGTGGAGTGATAAGATCTTATGGCAGTTCTACTTTATTATATAGTAGTTGTAGTTTTTGAGGAATCTCTATACTGTTTTTAATAGTAACTGTGCCAATTTCTGAAGTGATTACATTCCAACTAATAGTGCAGAAGAATCTTTTTTCTTTTTTGTTCATTTCTTTTTTTTTATTCTTTTTTATATTTATTTATTTTCCCTGTTGTTGCCCTTGTTTTTTTTTATTGTTGTTGTTACTGATGTCGTTGTTGTTGGATAGGACAGAGAGAAAATGGAAAGAGGAGGGGAAGACTGAGTGGTGGAGAGAAAGATAGACACCTGCAGAGCTGCCTCAAAGTCTATGAAGCGACTCCCCTGCAGGTGGGGAACCGGGGGCTCGAATCATCAGGATCCTTAGGCCGGTCCTTGTGCTTTGTGCCACCATTTAACCCGCTGAGCTACCGCCCGACTCCCGAGTCTTTTTTCTTTATACTCTCTCCTGTACTTTTTGTTTCTTGTCTTTTTGATGAAAGCCCTTTTAAAATGTATGAAGTGGTAGTTTATTAATGTTCTGAGTTACAGTTCTATGGTAACTCATTTCAAACATCTTTTCATGTACTTGTTGATCATTCTGTTGCAGTAATGTCTGTTTAGTTTTTCTGTCCATTAATTATACATAATTGTTTATTTTACTGTTGAATTATTTATTTCATATATTAATTCTTTTTTAAAATTTTTTAAAAATATTTTATTATATTTATTTATTCCCTTTTGTTGCCCTTGTTTTTTTTATTGTTGTAGTTATTATTGTTGTTGTTGTCGCTGTTGGATAGGACAGAGAGAAATGGAGAGAGGAGGGGAAGACAGAGAGGAGAGAAAGATAGACACCTGCAGACCTGCTTCATCGCCTGTGAAGCGACTCCCCTGCAGGTGGGGAGCCGGGGTTCGAACCGGGATCCTTATGCCGGTCTTTGTGCTTTGCGCCACCTGCGCTTAATCCACTGTGCTACAGCCCGACTCCCCATATATTAATTCTTTAGATATATGAAGTGCAAATATTTTCTCCCATTCAGCAATTGTCTTTTTATTTTATTGATGATTTCTTTCACTCTGTAAAGTTTTCATGATATTTGTTAGTGGCATGATCAAACTGAAACACTATTCATATTTTTCTGATAGCTTTTTTTTTTTTAGCTCTCTCCATCATAACAACATATCTTTCTTATTGTCCTTTGTTACTATTACTAACTCTGTTTTTTGGCTTGAATAATGAAAAGAATGTGAGAACTTTGGGGGGAAAATAGTGTTCTATTGGAAATCTTTTAAACAGAGAATAACAATTATTTTAGAGAACAAAGAGGTATAATCATCAAAGTAGTGTAGTAAAGGCTTTTCTCTATGCCATGCCTATGTTCAGTCTCTAAGCCATCTTTCTAAAGTTGTATTTAATTACCTTGGGTACACTCTGATCTCATGCTGGTCTTATAGTCACAGCTCCAACTAGATGAAAGCTGATAGAGAGGAGCATAACAAGTTCAGGGAGTTAGTCTTCCAGAATGAAGAAAGAGAAAGTAGTTCTGATATCACTTCCTAGGAAACACCTATTCAAGAATGATTTTCCTGAGTAACCTGTTAAACAAGTTTCATTGTTCTTATAGCTTCAACACACAGTGAGAAAATATTCCTTGTCAAACCTCAAGAGAAGCTGGTAGAGCAATCAGACCCAATCATTCTCATCTCTCCTCTCCTCTCCTCTCCTCTCCTCTCCTCTCCTCTCTTCTCCTCTCCTCTCCTCTCCTCTCCTCTCCTCTCTTGTCTTTTCAGCCTTCAACCTGCATGGCATTGTTTTTATCTCTTTTCCCTTTCAACGCCATCCTTGATGTTCAGCATAACCTTAGCTCACCTGAATAAAACTCTTGAGCTCATCTGAGTAGGCTTTCATAGAAACATTGTCTTGAGTCTGGAACCTCCAGGGAAGGGGAAAGACTGTAAGATTTGGGAAGGAAAGAGTTATCTTTTATGATTCAAGAGTCAAAATTCCCACAGGAAAGAAAAAATATAAGCATGTAATTTTTTCAGTGACAGTATAAAACACTGACACCAAAAAAATCTCTCTATATTTTTTTTTTTTGGTGGAAGAATTAAAGAAATCATATATGAAGCTTAGGATTCAATGACCACCTCACAATTCACTCATTCACTAGTACATGATCAACAAGTTGCCCATTTCATGACTGAAAATTACTACTGATTGTCCTTTCAAGAGAAAGATGATGCTATCTACCTATCAACAGCTGTTAGAAGTAGCTTCATCAGTGAAAAGGCACTTGCAATGTGACAAATGAGAACCACCTGTGTGAAAGTGCTGGTCAATAGCTGTGCATCATAAAGCAGTCCAAGGAAATTTTAACCTCCTTAGCAGTTCTCAACCATCAACCCCTCATGATTCTCATATAGCCATTCTTGAAACAAAGTGCATGTTTGTTGGTATGCTCCTAAATTCTGCTTCTAAGACCCCTTCTGTTGCATTGCTTGCCACTGTGGTCTATTTACATAATCATTATTTTCATTGGTTTAACCCCCACTGGTTCGAGTGCTTTTTCATTCTCCCCACCCCCTATCCTACGTACTTCCTCTTCCTGACACTTCCACCTCAGGAGATATATATAGGACAGGATTGTGATTAGAGATAGCTAGATCGAACTGCATTCCCACTCAATAAAGATTGAACTGTGTTCCCAGCTCAGCCATGAGTCCCTGGTCATTTCTCTCCCATCCACGAAGCTAGACTGGCAACTGGTGTGCCAAACGGGGACTGGCATTTGGTGCCTGAAACAGGGACCGGCACCAATGTGGGACCTAACCTGCCCATCCCGCAGATAAGTAAAGCCGTTTGGCTACCTATCCACTATGGGCAGCCTTTATACTTATGAAGAGGTTTCCCAAAGCCTCTACTCTTTCTTCATGAGACAGTTTCTCTGTCTCTGGAACATTTTGCTCTGGGCCACACTTTGGTTCCTTATGACCGTGATCATAGAGCTTGGGAGATGCATGGATAATTGCCCTGGGACTTTCTTGACTTCCTTTCCCATGTTTCCCACAGAGAAGGACTACTCTAACTTGAAGAGCATTCTCCAGTACCCCAGCAGTCCCTAAGAATGGAGACACATGGTTAGTTCTACCCTCCTTATTCGATTCTTTCTTTGATGGGAAGACGTTTTTAAAAATGGGTGCCTGCAGCAATCAAGCAGGAACCATCAGAAGCACCCTAAATAGAATTTCGAGGAGATTTTTGGACTAGGACGCCCTCCGGGGACTCATGATGCTACATGGTGAGATCTGGATAATCTGGTTCAAGGTGAAAGAAGCAAAAACTGCCTACTTCTTTTCTCTCAATTCTCCCCTCATTATTCTCTCTGAATATCTTAAATTTGCTGTCTGCTTTCAGTTGTGTTTCGTAAGAGAGTGATTTGAATGACTGAATTTTTGTATGACACTGACTTAAAAAAAAAAAAAGCTGGATGCTGCCATGATTTCTAGAGACATCCTGAACCAGTCCAAAAAATTGTTTTTTTCTCTTTTGGTTTTTTACATCCCGGAAATGTTTAATCCTGAAAACTGTATGAGTATGGGCGGGGTAGATAAAGCAACGGTTATGTTAATGATTCTCATGCTTGAGGCTTCTAACCATGGTTCTTTTTATTGAGTTTAAACTCTTTAAACAACCTTAAAATCATACTAGAAAGGACTTCCAATTATAATGGAGTTATCAATTATAGTAAACTTCTGATCTGCTACAAGTTTTGTTTGACAAGTAAGTGAATTACAGCTGTCAAGTCTTCACATGAAAAAGCATCTGCTCAAATGAAATCCCCAGAAATCCATTTGGACCCCTGTTCTCTGACATCACCTACAAGATGGCACGACTACAGCAGCTCCCCCCCTCCCCAAACCAATGATGTGACCTGACATGACCTGAAGAAACAGATTCACACACTCCAAAATTCACTCTCTACAGAAAAGCGGAATTCCGGTGGCTGACCTTCCCCATTGAGACAGATGTGCAGCATTTTATCCCCAGGCATTTCTTCCGTGGTCATCTGCTTTGTACTGACACTTCTATCGGACTTACTGGTACACCTCTTGGACACTTTACACAACTTTACAGAAGTTTCCCTTTACTCTGCTGGATTTCTCAAAGACTGACCGCAGCAGTCCATGGACTTTGTAGCCATCTGCCTTGGGACTCTATAGGCCATGCCCCCTCGCCTGCAGACCCTTCCCCCAGAGACAGAAGACCCCCCTCCTTACTAGGTCCTGCTCCCCAGAGGCAGGAAATGCCCTTTGAGGCATGAAATGCCCCCAGAGGCAAGAGATGCCCCCTGAGGCAAGAAACGCCCTTTCGCCTGCTAGACACTGCCCTTTGATGCAGGAAACACCTCCCTCAGGCCTCCCCTTGGCATCACACTGGTTCTTGCTGCTCTCTTACTTGTTCCTCCATGTCTTCTGCCAGTTCTTTTGAAAATGCCTGTACAATATAGGTTTCTGTTCACCCCACACTCCTGATACTATGGCCATTAGTTAAAAAGAAAGGGGGAAATGTTGGTATGCTTCTAAATTCTGCTTGTAAGACCTTCTGTTTTGATCATCACATTAGGTTCGCTTGTATTACTTATGATGTGGTCTATTTACATAATCATTGTTTTACTTGGGTCCCGCCCTGCCTGCAGGGTATTGGTTTAATCCCCACTGGTTAGATGGAAGCTATGTCCTGTGCACGCTCTTTTTTTGCTCTGCCCCCTCTCCTAGTCATTTCCTTTCCCTTGCCATTTCCAGTGAAGTGATAAAAGGCGATGTATCTGATTAATAAATGAGATACTGCTTCCCAGCTCAGCCATGAGTCCCTGGTCGTCTCTCTACCACCCATGAAGCTAGCCCAGCCCAGCACATGCTTTATGAAATTTTTTTTAAAATAAGTTTTTGCTATTTTAATCTTCCAAAAACTGAACAATTGTAGGTGTGATAAACCATACACTGAAAGCATACAGGCATATGTACACAACACTTTATTAAGACATATAAAAAGTAAATAGCAATAGTATGACTAATTTAATTTTAAAGTACTTTCAAAGACAGTCTCAAAATTTCTATGCCATTTTCCAGATAATAAGGTGCTGAGTAAGTATGTACTGTAACATAAGCAGAGGTCAAGTACTTTTAACTAGTAAAATTTTTAAAAAAGGAATAAACTTCTGCTTCTGGCTATGACATAATAGCTTGTATCAGAGTCATCCTCTGCCAAGAACAACTGTAAAGTCTGTATTCAAAGAAAGGAAGAGGAGAAAGAAAGAAAGAAAGAAAGAAAGGGGGAAAGAATAAAAGAGGGAAAGAAAGAAAAGGGGAAAGAAAAATGGAAAGAAAGAAAAAAAATAGAAAATTACAGATTGAATCCAGTGCAGCCAAGACTTAAGAATTCTAGTTCCTGAATCCCAGAAGAGTTGGCCAAGAATCTAGAGAAGAGGGAGATACTTTGAGGTAAGCATCATAAGCCCTTGGGGAGTAGAATGATTTTTGGCACAAACCATAGGAGCAAAACACAAAACAGTGGCATAAGGTTTACAGCATTTCCACTGCATTACAAAGATAAAAATCAAAGTTTTAATTGAGGAAATGAGGAAATAGTTGGAAATGAGTGGCATGTGTGTAATATAGAAAAAGTAGTCCTTAAACTGGAAATTTTAAAGCCTTATATATTTTTTGTAGATAACTGTTAAAATGCTAAAAAATCAGTGCCTTAAATAATCAACAAGAAATCTAGAAGAAAAAATTAAACATCAACAGCCACTGTAAAAAATAGCACTTAACAAATGAAAAAAAAATCCAGGATAATCTTAAAAAGGCAAAAGTTGGTTCCTTGAAAATATTAATATAACATACATCTTCAGCAATGCAGATCAAGAAAAAGAGAAGAAAAATACTAGGGCCTAATTAATATTAGGATAAAAGTGATTATCTTTTAAAAATATTTTTTTAAATTTATTGGTAGAGACAGAAAGAAATCAAGAGGGATAAGGGTTATTGAGAGGGAGAGGGAAATAGGACATCTGTAGCACTGTTTCACTGTGAAGATTTCCTCCTGGTGGGAACCAGGGGCTTGAACTGGATATTTGACGTCATAACATGTATGCTCAGCTGGGTGCATCACCATCTGGCCCCAACAGTGATTATTTTTGTAATCAATCTATTACAAGGAAGTCAGAAATAACCTTTTTTTTTCAATTAATTTTATAAACCAGATAATATCAAGTATTTCAAATATCAAGTATTTCAATTTATTAAACTTAATACAAAAAAGAAATAGAAAACCTGAGTGATTGATGCTGCTAGCTATGAAGTGTCTTATTTAAAACCACCCTACAAAGAAAACACAGGGTCCAGATTCTTCAAACTAGAATTATTCTAAACACTTTAGGATGAAATAATTTTAACCATGTACAAACTTTTTAGATGCAAGACATGAGTCTAGGAAGGCCTAACTATGGAGTAAGAACCATTCAAGATTGCACTCCTGATAAATTAGAGGGGGAAATGGTATATTGCACCAAAGTAAAAGACTCTAGGATAGGTGGGGAAGGGAGGGTACAGGTCCTGGAACATGATGGCAGAGGACCTAGTAGGGGTTGTATTGTTATGTGGAAAACTGGGAAATGTTATGCATATACAAACTATTGTATGTACTGTTGACTGTAAAACATTAATACCCCAATAAAGAATTTTAAAAATAACAATGACAAAATCACCTGAAAACTCAGCAAAATACAAGCAGGATTTCTCCAGAAGCTCACTAAACCACAGCCACCAAGTTGCAGATGCTATTATGATTTCATCCTGAACTCCATGAGCAGATGATCTCACCAATGTATCTAAGAACCTCATCTCTCTAGAGCCCTACCTACCCTACCAGGGAAAAATAGAAACAGGCTTGAGAATATGGATAGACCTGTCAATGCCCATGTCTAAAGGAGAAGAAATTACAGAAGCCAGACCTCCACCTTCTGCATTCCATAAAGAACTTTGGTCCATACTCCCAGAGTGGTAAATGTTAGGAGAAGATGTTAGGAAATGTTAGGAGAAGGTTCTGAACTCCAATTCCATCAGGACATGGGGAGGGAAGAAAAAAAGAAAAGAAAAAGGAAGAACACTCAGATGTAGTAGGTGTGACTTAGAAAGGAAGAGAAGGCAGGAGCACATAAAAAATGGGCAAATACATATATACATACACATACATATACATATAAATAAATAATACATATACACATATACATATATAAAGAAATAACAGTCAACCTATTTCTGCGATCTTGGGAGAACTAGCGCAGTTTCAATGGAGGGAATGGGGACACAGAACTCTGGTGGTGGGAAAGGTGTGGCATTATACTCTTGTAATCTAATAATTTTGTAAATCAATATTAAATCACTAATAAAAAGATTTTTAAATTTATTGGGGGTTTAATGGTTTACAGTCAACAGTAAAATACAATTGTTTGTACATGTGTAACAACTCCCACGAGGTCCTCCTCTGCCATCATGTTTCAGGACTTGAACCCTCCCCACTACCCCAGAGTCTTTTATGATGGTGCAATACACCAACTCTAGTCCAAGTTCTGCTTAGAGTTGTCCCTTTTGATCTTGTTTTTCAACTTCTGCCTATGAGTGAGATCATGCCATATTTGTCCTTTTGTTTCTGATTTATCTCACTTAGCATGGTATCTTTAAGCTCCATCCAAGATGGCATAAAGGTGAATTCACAATGAACCTGAGACTTTGGAGTCTCGACAATAAGAGTCTCTTTGTATAACCATTATGCCATCTACCCCTGTTCATATTTCTCAGTTTTCCAAATAATAATTCAATGCCCCTCTAGGTCCTCCTCTGACACCATGTTCCAGGACCTGAATCCCTCCCCCCTGCCCTGAGTCCTTTATTTTCTTACAATACACCAGACCCAGTACAATTTCTGCTTTGTGTTTATTGCTCAACATTTCCCCCCCTGTAATTGGATTCATTTCATTAAAGGTGCCTTTAAAATTTAGATGGAAAAGAGTTCTGCCTAAATTTTCCTCTAAGTATTTGATAGTTTCTGGTCTAACATCCAAGGGGTGTTGAGATCCCCTACTACACTGTCTCTGTGGCCTAACATATGGTCTATCCTTGAGAATGACCCATGTGGACTTGAATAAAATATGTATTCCAGTTTCTTGGGGTAAATGGCTCTGAAAATGTCCAATAGTTGTAGTTTATCTATCTTTTCATTTAGTTCCCTCATTTCTTTATTGATTTTCTTCTGCCTGAATGATCTGCCAAGTTGAGAGAGTGGGGTGTTGAAGTCCCCTACTATTACTGTATTGCTATTAATATATTGCTGTAGGTCTTTCAGTAGATGTTTGATGTATTTAGAGGCTTCTCATTGGATGCATAGATGTTGATAATCGTTAAGACCTCTTGACTGACTAAGTAATGTCCATTCCTATTTTTTTATTTTATTTATTTTAAGGTATATCCTATCTGATATGAGAATAGCTATACCTGCCCCCCCCCCATTTTTTTTGGTTCACTGGCTTGTATAAGTTTTATTTTACATCATTTCACTTTGAGTCTGTATTTGTCTTGTTGAGCTGGTGGGTTTCCTGTAGACAACATATGGTTGGATTGTGTTTTCTAATCCATATTCCTACTCTGTACCTTTTAATAGGTGAATTCAGGACATTGACATTGATTGATATCAAAGATTTAATATTTTAATGCCATTCTTGTAGGTGATTAAAGTATTCTGGTATATGGCATGTTTATGGTGATCCGATTTTTTATAGGAGACCTTTCAGAACTTCAGGGAAGGCTTGGTAATAGTTGATTCTTTCAACTGTTGCTTGTCTGAGAAAGTTTTGATGCCTCCTTCTAGCCTGAATGACAGTCTAGCAGGACACAGTAGTCTTGGTTGAAGCCTTTCTCATTGAGCACTCGATAGAAGTCTTAAGAGCTAATCTCTTCTGGCTTGTAGTGTTTGTGTGGAGAAGTGTGCTGCTAATCTTATGGGTTTTCCTCTGTAGGTGACTGTTTTTCTCTTGCATTCTTCAAGATCCATTCTTTATCCTTATTCCTTTTTATTGTAAATATGATGTGTCTAGGTGTCTTTAAGTCTGGGTTAATTCAGTTTGGGACCCTCTGAGCTTCTTGAACCTTTACATCTTTTATGTTGTCTAGATTAGGGAAGTTCTCAGCCATTATGTCCTATAGAATGCTTTCTTCCCCTCCCTCTCTTTTTTCCTCTGGCTAGCCAAAAATGAGTATATTACTTCTTTTGAAGTCATCCTATATGTCTGTTACTGTTTTCAGTATCTCTACATCTCTTTTTGAGATCTCTTACTTCTTTCTTATTTGTCTCTAATTCTTCCTCAATCTTGCTAATTTTGCCTCACTTATTCTATTCTATCTCCCCTCTGTTGTTTTCTGTAGTTCAGCTATTTTGTTACCCTGTTCTGATACTGTGTTAGCTTCTCAGCTAGTTGTGTTCTTAGCTCAGGTTTTTCAGCTTTCAGCTCTCTAATTACCTCCAGATATCTGATAATCAGTGACTTTAAGCATTTTTTCATGTCTGTTGGCCTACTGGGTCTCTTCTTTGGGGAAGATTCTGTCCATGTCCTCTTTCCATTTTTTTTAAATGAGGTTTCAACAGGTATTTTTATAGAGTTTGGAAAATTGATTTAAATCTACATGAATATGTTAAAGACCAAGAGTAGTCACAATAACCTTGAAGAAGAAAAACAGTTGGAATATCTAAAAATAATATATGAAAGCTTAATTTATTATTGATTGAAGGATAGGCAACAAATTTATTGATTAAATGTTTCAAATCAAACCCACAAATATACAAATACTTAATTTGTATTTTTTCAAACAATGGAAACAATAGTTCCTTTTGCCTTCTCCACCCCTATAAGTGGTGCTGTATGAATTTAATATACACAAAAGAAAAAAAAATGAACCTTAAGTCCCACCTCACTATCTTATATCATATGCAAAAATCAGTTCCAGATGGAACAGCTTTCATTTCTAAAACTAAAACAATATATTTTTCTGTAAAATAATATGAGAATATATTCATGAGCTTAGGATAAGTAAAGACCTTGTAAACAGCACACAAAAACACCATTTATACGAAAGATGATAAATTGAACTTCATTAATATAAGAACAGCTGAACCACTGACCCTAGGCCCTTCATATTTTAGAAGAAGCCAAATAAAAAATTTCATAATTGTTTAAAGTGTTCAAAAACCAACAGATGGGTAGATTAACCATATCTACTTAGCAGAAATTTTGTGGTCTAAAAAATATATCAAAACATTAACTGTTTCAATAGCAAGGAGTCCCTAAACAGAGATGTAAGAAACAATTACTTGATTGTAATTCAGTTAATCTTGTTTCAAATGGAGCAGTAGTAGGAAAAGAATTAAGTCTGTTCCACAGACAGTATTTTCAAACTCAAAAGTGGTTGAAAAAGGAAAAGTTAATCAAAATGTCTGTGAAAATCTGGTTTTACTCTTTTTAGATAGGCTTTTTCTGAAGCACAGTTTTGACAGAAGTAACCTATTGAGATGCAGCCTTAAAGTGGGATCAAATAAACACTGAAAGACTATCAGGGAATGAGCAAGTGAGGATATAAAGCATGCACAGAGATTCTATCTCAGAGAAGTAAGGCCAGAGGAATGCATTCAGTATTCATAATGGTAGTTAGATTTAGAGTTCTATCACATATCATTATCTATACTTAATAGATCATGTTATTAAGCTCTGTCTTTGTGGGGGTGGGAAGGAACGACACATTTCTAAGAATAAAAACAGAATGAGAAGAACATGTAAATATCCAAAATTCAAGAATTATCAAACTCCATAAAAATAAAAGAATTAGCCACTAACAGTGAAACCATACAATTTGAAAAGGAGAGAGAGAAAAAAAAAAGCTTCATGGTCTACCACTATAAAGCAAAAGATGAAGTTGTGAAATGGTAGGTTCAGAAGGAAAAAATTGACTTCATATTTTGTGGGGCCCAGTGCAAAGTAAAAATGCAGGGTTCCTTAGTGAAAAATTATTAAGAGAGTTCAGCAATAGCAAAGAATTAAACTGTGTGGCAGACCCTTTAGGTATTGAGCCCTAAGTCACAACCTCAGGAAGAGGACTCTATCAGCAGACAAAAATTAGACACTAACATCAGGGTTTTTCTTCCATGTTTGCTTTCAGGGAAAAATCACATCATCAATAGTGTTGTCTGTGACTACTGAGAACTACAATGTGAAGGTTTGGATTTGCAATGCTTTTCTTTTCTTTTTTTTTTTTAAGTATTTATTTTATTTTATTTTATTTTATTTATTTCCTTTTGTTGCCCTTGTTGTTTTATTGTTGTAGTTATTATTGTTGTTGTCATCGTTGTTGGATAGGACAGAGAGAAATGGAGAGAGGAGGGGAAGACAGAGAGGAGGAGAGAAAGATAGACACCTGCAGACCTGCTTCACCGCCTGTGAAGCGACTCCCCTGCAGGTGGGGAGCCAGGGTTCGAACCGGGATCCATCTGCCGGTCCTTGTGCTTTGCGCCACCTGCGCTTAACCCACTGCACTACAGCCCGACTCCCCTGAAATGCTTTTCATAGGGAGTTAAAAAGGGGACAGCATCTTCGTGCTGAGTTTTATAGTGTTTTTACTTCTGAAAATGTTACTTGCTCATTCAAGCCTGTGATTTTAAAAATACATTCCCATTTCTGTTTCCATCTTGTGTTCCTTAGACTTCCCAGAGAGTATTGTGTGTAATGATTTTTTACCCATAACCCACTAAGCCTTCAAACTGGGCCAATCAAAAATGATGCATGTGCTCATAATATCTAGCTTGTTTTAACTCTATCAATTAATATAGAGAGTGAGACTGACTATTTTGGATATTTAATACAAATAACAAAAGAATGCCATTACATGAAAAATGTAAGAACTAGTTTTAACTGTGTGCTATTCCATCCTGCTTTATCTAACCACTTCATCTGCATGGATTTCTTCCAAGAGATAAATCTTTCAATCGGTATATTTTGTAAGCTGTAGTTCACGTCCTGTCAAGGTTATGTATCAAAGCTGCAGGTGAATTTTCTCACTTTGCTTCTGTTAAACTGAAGAGTGTTTGAAAAGTATGAAATCTTAGATCTTTTGTTCACCTGGGCATAGAAGAAAATCGTAATTTTTTTTCTCTGATTAAACACAAATATCCATCAAAGATATGACAAAGAAAAAGAAAACTTTGTTTACTCAAAGGACATAAAATGTGCATGTAAGATTACATTTTTCAGAGTAGAATTTGTTATTTCTTACTATTAAAGAGACACATTTCCCCAGATCAATATTCGTTCTTAGATTTCTAGGAAGAGAAGAATGAAATCAAATATGAGAAAGTGCATTTGGTCATGAACAGTAAGGAAGGGATATTTGTACTTTGTCTTCTGTGTTCCATCCTATGAAATAATAATGAAGCTAGGGGATTGAGGATAATGATCACATGGTTTTACATGTCAGGGAACCACCATCTCATATAGCACAAACCACTGAGGAAGAGCAGCCACAGGCAGAAGCAGACCCTCTAATGCACAGTTTAGGAAGTGTGTCACAGGAGGAACTTTATCAAAATGTGCACAAAGTGAAATGTTAGAGCTGTGTAATGTAAAATAATACTTGTCTGAGTGGAGACTTTAAGGTGAGCACATAAGAAACTTGCATCAGCAAACCCCTTACATTTTTGTGTTATGCGACTTATTACCACTATCTTTATGTTGACTTTGAACTCTTTGCAATGATGCACTTTAATTTTATTGCACTCCTATCCTACACACTTTTCTTTTGTACCATTTGATAAGCCAAAATAAAATAACATAAAATAAAAGCCCCTTTTGGCCTGTTTGGGAATCTTGAGAGTTGCTTTCTTCTATTCTTCCTTTAACTGACTCTTGTCCCTTATGCAGATGTTGGTTTAACACCATGAACATTTTAATGAACTTGATTGCCCAGGTCCAATCTTCTCCCATTCTTATCCACTGTTAAGATAATTTGTGGGTTCTCTCTCTTTTAAGTCACCTGCTTCATCTTGATATTCTCCTAGATTACAGGATAAAATCTTGACTCCTGCAGATTGAAAGGAAGTCTGCAAAGCCCCAGGGGCCAAAGAAGGAAAAGGAAGTCTTGACAACATCCATATACATTTAATTCCATACTACTTACAGCACAACAAAACCTAACCCTGGTGTGCATCTATAATCTAAATTAAATTGAATATCTTTCTCGATGCTCAATGATCTGGGTCATAGCTGGCTCACTAGTGTCTCTGTTCTAGCCCTAGAGAACACACCTCCCAAGGTGGGGATACAGATTCTGAGCTGAGCCAAAGACACAAAGTTTTAACTGACAGATATAAGGGTGGTCCTTATATTGTTGGTTCAAATTCTAGGTCTGAACTAAGAGGCAAGAGAGTCCAAAAGTCTATTCACTGGGGTTCAGATCATATAATCAGTTTCAGGATTTCATTGGGATTTAGAGTTCATAGCAATCAATTTGTACTATGAAATGATCTCTCTATGCATATCCCTAAGGAACAAGCATAGATTCCCCTTTATGAATGTGAGGAGTCAGAGTCCATACACATTTCTTTCCAACTAATGAATACTATTTGCATCATATAAGTTCCACAATAAGAATTTTTTAAGCTTTTTTTAAGTTAGAGATTGTTTTTCTTTATTTTTTTCTCTAAATGATAGAAAGGGGAGAGAGATTGAGAGAGAGACCATCACACTGCTCAGTACAGGCTTATGATAGGGATGGGATTGAACCTGGGACCTCAGAGACTCAGGCATGAGAGTCTTTTTCATAACCATTATGCATGTCCCCAGCCCCACAATAAGAATTTGAATTGTTTTCCCTAATAACATCAAACACATTCAGAGAACAACAAAGGAGTACAACTCCAAATGAAGAACCACATTACACACAAATGAACTTTATACATTTAAAAAATCATATATTTAATAGAGTACTCATGTAAAAGGCTGAGCAGGATATTGAATCTATGAAAGATCTTAACAAATTATGCAAGCATCATTTTATTTGCAGTGTAAAGCCAAATATTTCCTATTAATGAAAGATTTCTTTACAAAATTCCCATAATAAAGCCGTTTATGGTATTTTGTAAATGAACTGAGCCACATCAGTCCTCAATGCAACACTGTGGCCTTGTAGCCTTAGGAGATTTTTCATATTCCACAAGGGATTTCCTTTAAGAACTAGTCTTTTAACAATTATGTCTTTCTTAATACTTTAATAACTTTACAGACCTCTTGGGGTGTGGTGTTACATTGAAGCCTCTTCAAGGCTCACAAAAATGGATATAAAAACTCTCAGAGCTATTCCCAGAACCAGATTAAACCTCCATGGGAGAAGCTTCGATCATGTAATCACACAATATATCATTTTCTTAGTATCACATTATTAAGGTTTATGTATAAATGAGCAGCTTCCTTTGCAGTCTTTATTTCAATGGCAGAAATGTACAGACACTAAGAAAGAACCAAACTTCAGTTTTCCGTAGCAATTTAATAGCTGACAAGAAGAGGACTTCACAACCAAAGATACTCGTTTTGACATGAAACTACTCCGTCAGAATGTGAACTCTGATCCAGTACAAGAACAGATACTGTTTCCCTGATTCTTCTTGGCTAGACTTCACAAGGAACTTGTTTTCATCATTTCAGTCACTTAAAAATGAACAAAAAGCTAATACAACTGAGGGAGCAAGAGCTCACGGTTCTGACAAATGGATAAAATGTTCCTTTGCTAGATTTTTTAAAAAGTTTAAAAATGTTTCTGACATCCCTCAATGTGTGCGTGCATGCACTACCGGCAGGAAATCCAGCTCCGACTTGTTGCTTTAATCTCTCCTCCCTCTTTCTGGCATTAGCATGTTTTCCATGACGGCAGTGTGAGTTCTTATAAATGAAGGTGCTGACATCTGCACTAGTTTCAGGGCCTTCCTCCTGATGTCTCAATGTTTTTAAAGAGCACAATTGCCAAACCCTTTGACCACAGAAATTACAAATGGACTTAAGATTTTTAAAAGTCTGATCAAAAATAATTTTAGGCTACGGTGAAAGGACTCAGCCTATCACTATCCCCCCCCCCCCAAAAGTGTCTATTATGATCTTAGGCAAGTATCCTGAAGATGCATAATAATGACTACTGCGGATCCCAGTTCGAGCCCCCCGGCTCCCCACCTGCAGGGGAGTCCCTTCACAGGCAGTGAAGCAGGTCTGCAGGTGTCTATCTTTCTCTCCCCCTCTCTGTCTTCCCCTGCTCTCTCCATTTCTCTCTGTCCTATCCAACGACGACATCAACTACAACAACAATAAAAAAGACAACAAGGGCAACAAAAGGGAAGATAAATAAATAAAAAAAATAATAATAATGACTACTGCTAACAGAATATACAATGTCTTTATGATCATGCTTTGAATAACTAGTTATTCTAGGTTTAAAAGTAAGTGGAGGGGGCTGGGTGGCAGCTCACCCAAAAAAGCATACATATTACAATGTGCAAGGACCCAGGTTCAAGTCTTTGGTTCCCCATCTGCAGAGAGAAAGCTTCACAAACAGTGAAGCAATGCTGCAGGTGTCTCTCTTTCTCCCTCTTTATCTCCTCCTCCCCTCTTGATTTTTGTCTCTATCCAGTAAATAAAATAGTAAATACTTTTAAAAGAACCAGTAAGCATAGAGAACCCAAGAATAAAAATTTTTCCAGTAGAAATCTAGACAGAGGGGGCTGGGTGGTGGTGCAGCTGGTTGAGAACACATGTTACAATGCAGAAGGATCTGGGGTTGAGCCCCCAGTCCCCATCTTCAGGGGGAAAGCTTTGTGAGTGATGAAGGAGTGCTGCAGATATCTCTTTTTCTCTCTCCATCTATATCTCCCCTACCCTCTTGATTTCTGGTAGTCTCTATCCAATAAATAAAGATAATAAAGAAATTTTAAAAAGAAATTATTTTTAAAAAGCTAGAAAGAAAATGTAATTAACTACAACTATATGTAGGAAAGGACAGATGGGTCATATTTTAGGTATTTACCAGATTGACATATAAAGTTAAACTCTCATATGTTCAGTTTGCATTAGGATTCTAAAAGTTTCTGATAAAGATAATGAATCTCTAAGAACATAAGAGCCACTGGTATTAATACTCATGAAGAGAAAAATATAGTGAGATCTACCATTGACAGTTTCCCCAATCTGTAAGGAATGCACGTAGAATAGGAAGACTCTATGGCTGGGGGATAGCTTACTAGGTAGAGCAAACACCTCGTTATTCATGAGGACCCAGGTTCTAACACTAAGACCACAAAATGGGAAATTTTAAAGACTAGGTTTTCAGAAAAATTAATAAATTCAAAATGCCGATTTCACAACAGATAGGAACTCTATGCAAAAGGGAAGCTTTGCATGCAGTGGAGTAGTGTGGTGGTGGTGTCTTCCTCTCTCTCTCTCTCCCTCTCTACCTCTCACCTTCTATCTAGGTAAAAGTGGGGGAGGAAAATACCCATCAGAAACAGTAGAATCATGTGGACTTAAAACCCCCGAGTGAAGATCTGGCAATAAAATAAAATAAAATATAAAACCAGTCAGAGTCAAGGTTCATAAATTGTATACTGGCATGGTTGTATGTAACTTTGCAAATACACTCTGACTCAGACCCTAGGGAGACTTCTTGAAAGTTTGTAGACAATGGTATAAAATTAAAAGTACAAGGATGGGACTCGGGAGAAAAAGAGACATATAAAGAGCTATACTCACTCCATGAAAAGAATATATGTGAAGAATATGATGCTAGCTTGGAGAGACAACAAAGCAGTGGCAGTGGCCTCAATATCCTCACATCTATGGCACTCTTGTGCTTCGCAAACAGCAAAGAAACCATTGAAAAGGCCACTGAGTGACATTCTCTGAGTGTAAAAAAAAAAAGGGAGATCAAGGGATGACCGTCTCTACTCTGATTCTAAGGGGCATTGGCTAATAGGTCGATAGCAGATGCATCCTTCAAGACAAACTGACTGTGTAGAAGGGTTCAATATGTAGAAATACAAATAAAGACAATAGACTTTGAAGTAATCCCACTGCCTCTGTTGCTTAAATAGCATGAGTAGATTTTTTTCCCCTTCATTTCATTTAACTCGAAGCCAATGGGGGAGGGCAGGCAGGAAGAAAGAAGTAATACAATGGGAGGAAATACTTAGCATCCTAAGGACACAAAATGGGAAATTTTAAAACTAGTTTTTCAGAAAAATTAATCAATTCAAAATATGGATTTCTTCAGATTTCACAACTTTAATTTATCTTTGGCTTTACTTTATAAATATCCAATATCATCTTCAAGACTTTCAAAGATTATTTCTGTTTCAATTTTTATCCTGCTTAGAATAATCAGGACATGAACCAATACAGCATTGGGGTCTCTCTAAGCTTTAAATAATATTCATGGGCATCCCAATGCTTAATAAACTCACTATCACTTCCCCAAGACCATCTCCTCTTCCTATGCCCTGCATTGCATATGCTTTCACCATATTAGCTGAATGACTGGCATAGGACAGGGTTTATGACCACAAGCATATTGATATATGGGACTGGATAATTCAGTTTTGTACAGAGCTATCCTTTCTACTACAGAATGTTTTGTAGTGTTCCTGGTCTATCCACTGGATGCCAGTATCAATCAACTTCAGACAACAACCAGGCTTCTGGGAAGGGCAAAATTAGGCATCCTCCCCACCTTAATGAGAGCCATCATCATTCCATTACTAAAACTCAGCAGTAGTATTTTGTAATTGATAATTTTTCCTAGTATTCTTTGGGGGGGTACATATGGAACTGAGAGTCTGTGAATATGTTATTCTACTGATCCCAGGCTATTTTTTTCATTCAGACAGATATACAGAGAGAAAGACAGAGGGAGAGATATCACAGCACCAAAGCTCTGTCCAGGCCATTGTCACTCCCATGGTGCCAGAGTTCAAACCTGGGCTAACAGCATGTACCCAGTGAAATATCTCTCTAGCCCCTGTTATTAGGTATGTTATGAAACCAATCTATTTCTTTAACTGTAACATATGAATTGTAATAATAGCTATTTTGCTGGATTGCTGCTAGGATTGAATGAGCTATGTTAACTTGTAGATTTTCTGGCAAGTGAGATGTATTCATGACATACCATATGTATGTCTGTGTGCACATACATGCATTATTTATTACTGTTATTATCTTAACTCTCTAGTCCATTGGACTCATGGCAAATATTGGAAATTCAAAAATTAACTAACAAAATAAATGAAAATATAACACTATATATACCATCACTGAAAGGGAAGAAAATCTGGAAAACACCAGATGAAGTCAGGCACTATTTTGCTAATCTGAGAGGGGAAAGGAAAATGAAAGGACACTAGAAAATAATATTAGGTATAAATGTGACTTAGAAGGAAGTGAAGGCAGGGCCATAGAAGTGAGTAAAAGTGAGCAAAAAAAAAAAAAGTAGATAGGAAGGTAGATAAAGATTGCATTGTCCTGTGTTAGAAAGAACTTATTTCAAAAACAGAGTTGTACACTTAGGGAGAGGGATTATGATTTCCTTGCGGATAGTAATTCTGAATTTATAGCAGTTGAAGTTCTTATTCTAAACCTGATATTGACATTGTTTAGGGAATTAAAATAGTTATTATTTCTTAAGCATTCTTTAGAATTTTCCATATCAAAATGATTAATTTTAAATAGGTAATTATATGCTTAAAATTAGACAAATATACTTTATTCCTCATAATTAAAGATAATCCAGATTTGATTTAGAGAAATGCAGAGAGCATCTATCAACTATAAGGATTTCATAAGTAATTCTTCTTTTGTTATTTAAGAAAGTATCAGGTCTGATTCTTTAGGAGAACTGTTAAAAGTGGCTTGAGTTAACCTGTAGTTTAATAAACATAAAAGTTACATGTTTGATTTCCTTTCCTTCTTTCTTTCTTCCTTTCTTCCTTTCTTTCTTTGTTTGTTTCTTTCTTTCTCTCTCTCTTTCTTTCTTTCTTTCTTTTTTACCAGAGCACCGCTCAGCTCTTGCTTATGGTGGTGTGGGGAATTGAATCTGGAACTATGGAGCCTCAGACATGACAGTCTGTTTGCATAACAATTATACTGTCTACCCCTGCCCAGTTATATACTTTTCTACTGCTATAACCTCATAAAGTTGAGTTAAAAAGACATTGTATATATATGTTATATGTATCATTTTATATATGTATGTACACATAAAGTTATACAACATATGGAGATTATAATGTATGAATTATGTATTTATGTATTTAAATAGAAAACACTGGTTTTGGTTCTTTATGTTTACTGCAAAATATTTATAATTACAGTGGATGGTCACCTGTTTGGTACTGTGTCCCTTTTAACTAGCATGAATAAGCTATTTGATTATTATGTCTGCATATATAAAACAAAACAACTGCTATGTGTTTAAGATCAAGCTATGATAGGAGCTTCTGTTAGTATTAGTGTTATTTCAAACCAGTAAAGAGATTAGAAGCAAAAGTGAGAATTGGATTAAAGAGATAAATGGAATATAAATTCCTTGGTACCTATTTTTTTAAGCTTTAGACACATGTAAAAGAAGTTCTGATCATGATTTATTCGGTTGTTAGAAAAGTTATGATGTATTTCTGTATATTTTTATATGCAAAAATGTGTCATGATGTTTTTGACAACCCAGCAAATACTTGCTTGGCATAACTATATCTTAGATATTATACTAGGTACTGATGATAGAAAGAAAAATAAAATATATTTTTAAAGAAAATACATTTTTTGCCTTCACATAACACAATTTCTAAGAAAAGGCAGACATAAACAGAGTATGATTCAGACTTATGCTCTTATGGAATATCAGGAGAACTTTTGCAGAGGAAATTATTTTGAGCTGTTGTCTAAAAGAAATATAAGGCCTGACTGGAATAATTTGAGAAAAGAGGGGAAAAGGAGAGAAACATGGCAAATAAGGTTTATGAAGACCCAGAAAAAATAAATTCAGAATGATACATGAAGAAGGTGATGGGTTCAAAATGATGATTTCAATGTTCTTAGATGTCTCTGGGCAAAGCTGGTCAGTAAAATTTTGATTTATTGGAAGATATCAGTTTGGGAGGCATTTCAAGAATCTGCTAAAAAAAAAAAAAGCATGTTTTCTCTTTCATCATGGATACAAAATTTGACTGTATGTCCATGAATCCTTCATAACTGAAAGTTATTTTGTGAGCAAACACTGGTCAGTGAAATGTACAAAGAAAAAATGCCTCCACTTATGAGTCAGACCTACAAGTCCACAGGCTTAAGGTCTCCCTCCCCCCCACACACAGTCTTTTATTTTCAGCAAAAGATGCTAAATGTTAAAGATAGCAGAGCTGTGATAAACTGCGATGCTGAAGAGAGGCCCCTCTACCCACTATTTTCCTGTCCAAACTGCAAGAGCAATGTCTCAACAGTACTCAAACTTATCAATTATATGTTTAGGGGGTAAATTTCTAAGAGCAGCAAGGATGCCATAACTAATTCAATTCCTTTCTGAATGAATGGATGTGATCGTCCAGAAAGAGGGCTATGTTAGTTTCCTATAGTTTTTTTTTTTATATATAAATTGTCACAAACTTAATGGCCTGAAATAATAGTTCCAGAACTCAGAAGTTTAAAGTAGATTCCACAACTTCAGATTCACAGCACAGATGTGAACTGTGCTGTGAATCTGAAGTTCTAGAGGAGAAACTAGACTCAACATTTCTAGCATCTATAAACTGTCTTCATAGTTGTGGCATGCTTAGATCACCACATCTTCACTAACTCTGTCTTCTCCTTACCTGATAAGGACCATGTGATTACACCAGGTTCACCTGGATAATTCAGCATTATTCAGGATAATCTCCCTTGTTCTTTCCTTTCATTTTATGGTCTACATTTCCCCCATGAAAGCTCCTAGGTTCTAGAGATGATATTTTATTTTTATTTACATGTTTTACTCACTGCCTCATTCTTTTTATACTCCTCTCTTTGTTCCTCTTTCCAATCCTCTTCTTATGTAATTCTTAATTTTGTTGTTATTGTCTGTTGGCTTGTCTTTTCATTTTTGTTTTATCTGCTCCTCAGTATTTATATCCTCATATTGTGTACATAAGTGAAATATTTAATACTTGTATTTTTCTTTATGACTTATTTCATTTCGAAACGTCCCCTGAGCACCTCCCAGTTGCTACACATGGTGGACATTCATATTTTACAGCTAAATAATATCCCATTACATAAATGTAACATGTCTTCTTCATGGATAGTCTTCCTATGTCAAGGTCCTTAATTTAGTCAATTCATCATAGTCTCTTATACCAGGGAAGTTCACATATTTATAGGTTCTGACAACAGGATATGGACGTCTCTTTGAATGGGGTTATTATTCTGTCTACTAAAAGTAGTAGGATGATATAAGAGAGACATGGAAGGAGCTAGGGAGACAGCATAATGGTTATGCAAACAGACTCTCATGCCTGAGGTTCTGAGGTCCCAGGTTCAATCCTCAGCCCCACCATAAACTAGAACTGAGCAGTACTCTGGTCTTTCTGTGTCTTTTTCTGTGTCTCTCTCTGTATCTCTCTCTCTCTTTCTCTCTCAATAAAATAAAAACCAAATATTAAAAAAAGAAAGACATGAAAAACAACACATTGAGTAGCATTAATTTAAAAGGTTTGAACTAAGTCAGAGGAGACTATATATAAGTGAACATATAAAGACATAAAGAGGAAGACCAGAAAGTGCTGTGATGTGGAAAATATTAAATAAAGTCTTTTAAGTATGAGAAAGAAACTGTGACCATGAGCTGCGAGCTCAGACCAATAGAGACTCAGAGGTTACACAGGCTCTGGTATTAACCATAAATACATATACGGACCCTGGGTCAGGTGGATTAAGGTAAAAGTTTAATTTTATCCACAGAATCTTTTTTTTCAAGAATGGGAGCTAATCACTGCCCTAATCTAACTTTCTAGCCCCTTTCTCTACTCTGACACCATTTCTCAGACAAGATTTTTATCCAACTTCAGGCTAGCTATCAAACTCAAGCAAAACTACCATAGTTGTGTACCCCAAGGAACATTCATAAAATGGACTTTCTAGTTTTCTTCTGCCCTAAAATCCTTGATCTCATCTGCTCTGTTCCTACCTTTTTGCTCCTGTTCATTAACCATTTTGTCTCACTTTATGTCCTGCCACCTTCCAGACACCAAGTTGCAGATGCTACCATGATGCCATCCTGACTTCTCTGGACAAACTCACCAGTGTGTCTTGGAAGCTCACCTCTCCAGAGATCTGGTCCATTAGGGAAAGATAGAAATAGGCTGGGGGTATGGATCAACCTGCCAAAGCCCATGTCCAGTGGCGAAGCAATTACAGAAGCCAGAACTCCTACCTTCTGCACCTCCCAAACAATCTTGATCCATACTCCCAATGGGGGGGGGGGGAGTGATAGAAGGAAGAAGGTAAGAGGGGTCCAAACTCCAGCTCCACCAGCACCCAGAGAGAGAGAAGGGAAAGAAGAGGGACATCTGGAGGCAGTAACGTTGTCATGAGTGGCTTGGAGGGGAAGAGAGGATTGGATGAGGAAGAAAAAGGGGGCTATTATGTATAAATATGGACAGATAGTTGTGAAGATAATGGTTGTCTCATGTCTTCAACCTTAGGAGAACTGTGGTGGCTTGTAGTGGGGAGACTGAAGATTCAGAACTCTGGTGGTGGGAATGGAGTGGATTTATACCCTGTTGACATGTAATTTTGTAAATCAATATTAAATTACTAATAATTTTTTTTAAAACCTGCACACAATAAAAAAAGAGAGGAAGCAACCAGTAGCTTTTTTTTCTTTAATCAGCAAGACATCAACTAAGATAAAGACTTACAAACATTCTGTGAACTTAGTTACCAGAAATCATTACAGACTTTTTAAGAAATCTGTTTAGGTAGACCAGTAAGAATGAAGGGATAAGATGAGTCATGATTGAGAGGTGCACTGCAGAGCTAGGAGGAAATTTCAGTAATGATAATTATTTCATGAAGGAAACAAAAAGACTAGAATGAGAAATGTGGGTAGTGTCAGGAATTATAAACTAGGAACTTCTACCCCCATCAGAAATACATGTGTAATTTTAAATGTCCAGGAGAAGAAGATATTAAAGATTAAGAATGAGATGGAATAACCAGATCTCTGTTCCTAAGAAAGGCCCTTTTTTACAAGAGCGAGAGAAGAAAAGGACAGACCTGTATAGCTAAACTGAAAGAAACTATTTCAACTATTTAATAACTTGTTTTCTTCTGAAGTAGAAGATAGGCTGATGAAGCTGGAAAGGGGGGAGTTGAATTGTACTTTTATTGGCAAAGGTACTGTGTGAAATATCACCAGGAATGAGAGGATATTAAGCTAACGAAATGTAAGACTGCTGTCAGGGAGTTAGAAATGCTCCACCAAGATTTGACAAAAATCTACAATAGACAAATGGGACTATTCTGGGATTTTACCTCTTGAAATGTCAATGAGTAGGGGGCTGGGCAATGGTGCACCTAGATAAGCACACATAATAAATATTTTAGCACAAGAACCTGTGCAAGGATCCAGGTTTGAGCCCATGGCTACCCACCTGCAGGGGAGAAGATTCACAAGTGGTGAAGCAGGTCTTCACCTCTCTCTCTCCCTCTCTCTCTCCCTCTCCCTTTTTCTCTGTCAGGTTGTGTTGCAGGGTAGAGAACTAGATCAGAGCCAACCTGGGCTGCTGCTTACTCAGCAATGCGGGAGAGGAATCGGGAACTCTTGTGGCTGAGTGGGAGGAACTTCACTATATCGTTTCTTCTCCAAAACAGAAGATTCCGGGTGCATCTGGGTGACAAGTCTAGCAGATGGAGACTTGTCTCAAGTGGCCTCCCCCAGGGCTCTGTTCTGGCTCCTACGCTATTTAATATTTACATCAATGACCTCCCAGAAACTTCTTCAAGGAAGTTCATCTACGCCGATGACATCTGCTGTGCAACTCAGGCATCCAAGTTCGACATCCTCAAGGAAACACTCACGAAAGACATGTCTCTGATATCTGATTACTGTAAAAAATGGCGACTAATCCCTAGCACTGCAAAAACGGTATCATCTGTTTTCCATCTACACCATGCCTCGGCCTTGCGTGAGCTTAATGTGCAGCTTGGCAATACAAGAATCCGGCATGAAGCCCAGCCAGTCTATCTTGGCGTTACTCTGTCATTTCACGAACATCTCATAAAAACTGCAGCAAAGGTGGGAGCGAGGAAGACTGGCCAGCTCCTCATGGGGCGCAAGCGCTTCCACACTACGATCATCATCTCTGGCATTATGCTATTCCACTGCAGAATACTGTGCCCCAGTATGGTTCCCCCATGTCCACTTGGTCGATTCCAAATTATATTCCTCCATGAGGATAATTTCTGGAACCATCCGTTCCACCCCGGTTCCATGGCTGCCAGTTCTTAGCAACATCGCCCCGCCAGATATTCGTCAGGATGCGGCATCATCTAAGTTCATTTCCCACGTCTACGCTCGACTGGACCTGCCAATATACGCGGATATCTTCGCCCACCCTGTCCAACGCTTGACATCTCGTCACCCAATCTGGTCCCCTATGCCTACACTGAACTTCTCTGTTCCTGACTCTTGGAAACAGAGTTGGCAGTCAGCTGAGGTAAAGAACAAACACCTCATCACAGACCCCCTGCAAGCGTCAACCCGGCTTTGACCTAGCACGTTATGATTGGGCACTCCTCAATCGCTATCGAACAGGCCATGGCTGGTGCGCCACTATGTTCCATCGCTGGGGAGCCAGAGACGACCCGAACTGCCCCTGTGGCTACAGACAGACTATGACCCACATAGTCAATGACTGCCACCTCTCCAGATTCAAAGGAGGTCTCGAAACTTTACATCAGGCTCAACCTGACGCTGTTGACTGGCTACAGAAGAAGGGCAAATGCTAGAAGAAGAAGAAATGCAATTCTCCTTTATTGATCAGATACAACACCTTTTATATATCTCTTTAACCAGAAGTGGCAAATGGGGGAAGGAAATGGCCAGGAGAGGGGGCGGAGCAAAAAAAGAGCTCGAACATAGAAAGCTTCCATAGCAGCTCTTGCAAACGTTCTAACCAATGGGATTAAACCAATACCCTGCAGGCAGGGTGGGTCTCAGGCAAAACAGTGATTATGTAAATAGACCACAGCATCAGCATCAAGCAATGCAGCAGACCTGGCATAATGACCAACATTTCCCCCTCTTGTCTCAATTTCTCTCTGTCCTATCCAAATAAAAGGGAAGAGCATGACCACCAGGAGCAGTGAGTGAATTCATTCTTCAATCACTAAGCCCCAGCAATAACTCTGGAGGCAAAAAAAAAAAAAAAAAAAAAAAAGACATGTCAATGAGTTGAATGCAAAAGCCTAGAAAGAAACGATTACATCTATTACCATTTGTGGGATTGTCTTCCATTGGATGTGGTGATGAAAATAGGTGTGTTTAGAAAACAGAAAAAGAGGTTTCAAAATACAGGTAAACAAGGGGTAAAGTGAGGGCAGGAGTAAGGAGCTAGCTAACATAGGAGGAAGTAATGAGGAAAAAAGACAAGAGTCTCTAAAAAAACATACTAAAGAAGTGAAAGACCTGGTGACAGAAAGGATGGTTGAGAATGGAGTTAAGTGTGAATGCTTTATCTGAGAGGTAACACAATCTGGATGTGACAAGGTCTAAGATAAAGTTTGAGTGAGGAAAAGTTACTGAATGTGAGTCAGGGATGAAACCATGAGGTTAGATTGGAAGTATGAGTCACCCAGAATGAAGTCAAGCCTGAGGCTAGAAGAGATGACCACTGGTGTCCAGGTAGCTTAAGAGTTTTCTGCCATATATTATCCAGAAAGTGGCAAGAAGAGAAAACTCAAATCTGCCCATAAGGCAAAACATATTTAAGCAATTATCTGAGTCATCCAACTAAACATCTTTTCTGTGGCTTTTTAGGAAAAGGCACATTTGTCTGCATTAGTCTAAATGACAATTTAAACCCCACAATATACAGTGTTCCAGATCACTTTTCCTATTTGAACAACTAGTAACCTAAAAGCCACCTCTGGTCCTTTCTGACCTTCAGTACTAACACCAGTCCTACTGTTAATGGAAGTGCATAAGAGAATGCTGGCAACTTCTATTAAATAGGTCACATTACCCAGGAACCATTGTGGTGGAGAGAGGATGAATTGTTTAAAAGAACAATAATCCTAAAAGTATTCTTGTTCCAACTTTGCATTTTGTCCTCTGAGCTGCAAAGGAATTACTTGTTCCTTGGTCCCATGATTCAGCTTGGTCATAAAAGAGTATTTTTTTAAAAACAGCTATAATAACTTGTACTGTTTAATGTACTCAGTAATGCAAGATAAGCTGGCCCTTGCCTTCCAGGAACAAACACTGGTGTGCATTTTTTTCCCCAGCTGCCTAAAGTAATAGTTTTAAACCATTTAGTTAAAATTTTTACTTCATATGAATAACACACAAGTAAATTAGTAAGTGCTTTTATAAAATTTTATTTATTTATTTTCCCTTTTGTTGCCCTTGTTGTCTTTTTAAGTGATGATAAGCAGAGGATTTTTAAAGAAAGTACCTATAAATTATATCATCATTTTGGGTGATGAAAATATTGTGATGTATACAGATGTTGCTTCATTTCAAACAAAGCCTGACATCTACACAATTTTAAAAGTCAATATTACTTTAATAATTTTTTTCAAAAACCGAAGCTCCTATTTGACCATAAAGAAGAATATGACCAAGTGTCTTTTTATGAGAATGAATTAGAGTGTTACTGACTAATTACCATGTACTCACAGCTGAAGAAAACACACAGAAAATATACATACTATATGCTCATGACATGCTTGCTTGTGGACTTAGAAAATACACAGCATGGGGTAACATAAATAGCATAATGGTTATACAAAAGACTTTCATGACTGAGGCTCTGAAGTCCCAGGTTCAATCCCCCAGCACCACCATAGTCCATAGTTGAGCAGTGCTCAGGGAGAAGGGAAAGAAGGAAGGCAGGAAGAAAGGAAGGGAGAGAGGTAGGAAGGAAGAAAAGAAGGAAGGAAGGAAGGAAGGAAGGAAGGAAGGAAGGAAGGAAGGAAGGAAGGGAAAAAGAAAGAGTAAATATGAGTGGAGGGAAAAAAGTAATTTTCCTAAATCATAAGTTTCTATCAGATATATGAACTATCTGAACTAAAAGTGACATATATTAAATGAGGTTTATTCAAAGATGAAAAATGTGGCACCTGTTCTTGTGTAGTTTCTAGTATATGAACAGGCAAGGTAGCAACATGTACTCAGATAAATCACGGAACACTTCCATACGTCATATCAGAGACCTGAGAGGCAGAGAGGCAGAAATCACTCACAGACAAGTGTAAGTTCCCTCAGATAAGAAGACACTGACATCAGGTTTGGAAATTTGCTAGTGGGGTGCAGTTTAAGCCTTTTCTAATGTTGCTTTTTCTAACATCATTCTAAATGAGTTCCTTGTTCACAAATCCATACTTTATTAAATACTTTCAGAATTAGAAAGGAGAAAATTCAGAGATTCCATGATTCAGAAATTATGTGGTAAATTCAGACTTCCAGAATTTTATAAATTGCTTCTCTAAGTTCATACAGCTTACGAGAGGACAAATGGGAACTAGATAATCAATCAATGACTGAGCAACATATGACAGCACAGGCTAAACAGTGCTGGAACAAAATCAGCAAAAGAAGAAAAGGAGGCATTTAAAAAGAGGAAAAGTTTAATATTGAATAAAATTTCTTTTTTAAAATATTTATTTATTCCCTTTTGTTGGCTTTGTTGTTTTATTGTTGTAGTTATTATTGTCGTTGTTATTGGATAGGACAGAAAGAAATGGAGAGCGGTAGGGAAGACAGAGACAGGGAGAGAAAGATAGACACCTGCAGACTTGCTTCACTGCTTGTGAAAAGACTCCCCTGCAGGTGGGGAGCCAGGAGCTCGAACCCGGATCCATACATCAGTTCTTGGGTTTTGCGCCACGTGCACTTAACCCTCTGTCTGCACTACCGCCTGACTGCCTTGAATAGAATTTCTGAGATAATGTCAATGTGCTATTTTTATTGCTTATAGGATTCTGCTTGATGCTATTCAAATGCCATAGTAATTAAAGTAGATATAACTTGATGGAAGTAGGTTTTATTGTCCTGTTTACTTACACAACTACTCTATGCTTGCTTATGATGTTTTTGAAATTTCAACTAACTGAGTCACTTACCTTGGGTGGGGACCCCAGGACCACAAAGTGAGCAACTGTTTACTGGGAGGGACAGGCAAGGCAGAGTCATGCTTCATGGTGAAACTTTTGCTGCCTCAAAGGCTGGCAGTCAGGATTTCACTTTTTTTAGCTTATCAGAGTGAGAACCAGATGTGACAGAACTTAACAAAATGTCCCTAGTGACCCAGATTTTACAAAATGGGGAAATCCAAGTATAATCAAATCAGCAATCACCAAAATTAATGGATCTTCCCCAGATGTTGTGGATAAATGTGAATTTTTTTCTTTATTTAATTTTTATTTATAAAATGAAAACAATTTTTAAAGTGGGAAGAATCACTTCTGATTTTCAGCCTATTGTGTAAGTTACTGAAAACTGCCACTTCACCACAATAATAAGGAAAATAAAGACATGATTAGATCCAGTGGAATAATGAGGTTGCTATTATCATTAGAGACTTTTAATACCACTCTATCAGAAAAAGACAGCTCCCCCAGGCAAAAATCAGTGTGGACATACTTGTACACAATAACACCATCAATCAACTGAAAGTAATTCATATCTATAGATTATTTCATTCAATGACAGCATAACACAGTCTTCCCAAAGAACATTCAGCATGAATATTCACATTCTATGCCATTAAACACAATGTGTTTAGAAGATAGCTATCATATAATGTTAGGTCTCAGATCACAGCAGAATTGAGTTAGCAATTACCAGAAAGATAACTGAAAATCAAAAAATACTTGAAGATTAAAGAAAACACTTCTAAATAATATTGGTCAAATAAGAAATTTCAAGAGACTTTTAAAATATTTTTAACTAAATGGTAATGAAAATATAAATCATCAAAAATATACAGGATAAGCATTGTCAATATGGAAGTTTATAGAACTAGTGTTTATTTTATAACAGAAAATATCTCCAATCAATTAAATAAGCTTCCATATTGGGGAACAAAACAAAAAATAGTAGATTAAATCCAAAGTAATGTGCCAGTAAGATTGATCACCTAGCAGGGTTCCTCTTTGTCTAGGTTTGAGCTCTACCTAGACAAAGAGGAACCCTGCTAGGCTTCAGAGGTGTGGTGTCTTTCCATCTCTCCCTCTGTTTCTCTGTTTCTACCTGAAAAAGTCAGACTGCAGCACTAAAGTCCTAACAGTGACAAAAGGGAAAAAAAATTAAAGAAAGACCCAAAAGTAAGTAAAAGAAAATATATAATAAAAATAGTTTTTTAGTGAGTCAATAACTGTAGCAAGCAAGTTAGAAAGACCCAAAATGACACCATAAAGTACCTAATGAAATAGTTTATTCTTAGACTTAGATACCCTCCTCACCTACCTCCTATTACATGTCCCTCGATCACTCCAAAGCTAACTGTGTCAGACAAAGTAAGGACTACAAAAGCTGAATAAGGACAAGAGACTGGCGCACTTAAATGATGACTCTTTAGTCATTATCAGGCCATTACCTGGGGCCCTAGTCAGGGAGTCCTGGGATTTCCACACAGATATGATGAGCCTAGTCCTCTAACAGATCCCTCTCGCCACTGTCACCAGTCATCTCCATCAGGAACAACATAATGACCTCTTTGTGAGCCCCTATAGGATCTTGCCTTCAATGTGGATCAACAATTGTAGGGAATGTTCCATTCTCCGAAGGGAGATTGGATAACATACTCCTGCCTCTCACCTAAGGATGATGAGTCCTGAAATTAGTGCAACCTGGAATGTTCCACAGAATGCAAGCTCAGACCTACATGCAGAGGCTGAGTAGGCTCCTGTGCTGAGTATGGGCCCCAGATCAAACCGATGGGGTTTACAGTTAACAGTATTTATATACTTTCCCCATATTAGGGAGTGACTCTCTCCCCTGATCCAGCTTTCTAGTCCTTTTTCCACCCGTGACACCATCTCCCCAGACAATAACTTGGATCCATCTGCATATCAGATGTCAGGCTCAGGCAAAAACTAGTCAAGTCATGGGCCCCTTGGAATATGCCTAAAATAGATCTACTAGCTTTTTCCAAGAAGAAGACTCTGAATCTTCATCTGCAATATTCTTGCCTTTAGGTTCATGATTAGTCAACAATCTGTTGTGCTTTATATGTTAACTCTTTTTCAGCCACTAGGTTACAGATGCTACCATGATGCCAACTGGACTTCCCTGGGCAGACCATCCCACCATGTGTCTTGGAGCCCTGCTTCCCCAGATCCCTTCCCAACTAGAGAAAGAGAGAGACAGGATGGGAGTATAGCTCAACCTGCCCATGTTCACGTTCAGTGGGGAAGCAGTTACAGAAGCCAGACCTTCCACCTTCTGCACCCCATAATGACCCTGGCTCCATACTACCAGAGGGATAAAGAATAGAAAATGTATCAAGGGAGGGGATGGGATATGGACTTCTGTTGGTGGGAATTGTATGGAATTGTACCCCTCTTAACCTATTATCTTGTCAATATTTCCATTTTATAAATAAATCAGAAACTAATGAAATTGAAAACAGGGACACAATAGAGAAAATCAACAAAACAAAAAAGATGGTCACAATCTGCCAAACTTCACATAAAAAGAAATAGGCCATTTGAATAGGTCTAAGTCTATTAAACAAATTGAACTAATAATTAAACACCTCCAAACTGGAAATCAGTATGTCCAAATAGGTTCACTGGTGAATCCTATTAAATATTTAAGGAAGACATTATACCACATCTATGCATTTTCTTCTAGAAGCAGAAGCAGAGTAAATATTCCATAACCCCTTCTGAGGCCAGAATTACTTACCATAATACCAAAACCAGACAAAGACTTTACAAGAAACTAAAGACCAATATCTTTCAAGAATATTGAAGTAAATATGTTCAATAAGATATTGGAAATTTTAATTGCATAATCTATTAATCTGTAAAGGATAGATATAGCACAGTCAAGTGGAACTTTCCCAAGCATCTAAGGAAAGGTCAGCATTTGTAAAGCTATAAATCTGAACCATCATAATAATAAGCTAAAAACAAAAATTTTATAAAGAAAGAAAGAAAGAAAGAAAGAAAGAAAGAAAGAAGGAAGGAAAGAAAGAAAGAAGGAAAGAAAGAAAGAAAGAAAGAAAGAAAGAAAGAAAGAAAGAAGGAAGGAAAGAAAGAAAGAAGGAAAGAAAGAAAGAAAGAAAGAAAGAAAGAAAGAAAGAAGGAAGGAAAGAAAGAAAGAAGGAAAGAAAGAAAGAAAGAAAGAAAAAAAAATGGTCACAAGAAGCAGTGAATTTGTAGTTTAGGCATCAAGTTCCACCAATAATACTGTAAGCAACAACAACAATAAACATAAAACAAAAAACAAAAACAAAAAAAAATAAATTAAAAAGAGAAAAGAAAATTTAAATAAGTTAATAGATATTCTACTTTCTTTTCATTATTATTATTATTATTATTATTATTATTATTGCCACCAAGGTTATCAGTAGAATTTGATGACAGCATTATGAATCCATGGTTCCTAGTGTCCATTTTTTTCAAAATTTTCCCCCTTTCTATTTTATTTGATAGGACAGAGAGGAATTGAGGGGTGAGGGGAGGGAGAGAGAGAGAAAGACATATGAAGACCTGCTTCACCACTCATGAAGCGGTCTCTTCAGCTGGCTGGGGAAGGAGGGCTGGAACCCAGGTGCTTGCACATGGTAATATGTGTAATATGAGTGCACAACTGCGCAGAACAGATATTCTGTTTTCATGCATAGGAAGACTAAATATTTTCAAGAGAGAAAAATCACCTGAGGCAGAAGGAAATTAACAGACTAGCCCTTGATCTATAAGCTCAATGAGGTTATATTAAAAATATCAGCAGGTTATATATATATATATATATATATATACCAAATAAATGATTCTAAAGTTTAGTTGAAGAGACAAAAAAACAGTATCTGACACAATATTTGAGGGAAGAGACGAAGTTGAAGGACTGACGCTATCTACCTTTAGGATATACTATAAAGTTTATGATACAGCAAATCCTAACAAAGGGATTTTTCAAAGTTAACCCAATTGCCAAATAATGTGATTATAGCAATAACTATCTATTGTCTTCTTAGCCCTAAGACAGCAGGAACATACTTTATCTTCCACCTGAGGAAGATGGGTCAATATTGGGGCAGTTTGGGATGTTCCTACTCATGACCACAGAATATGAGCTCAGATCCACAGGGATGCAGTGGTCACATAGGCTCCTAAGCTGAATATGGGCCCCAGACCAAATCAAATTGATGGGGTTTACACTCAACAATATTTATATACCTTTACCATATTTGAGAGCTACTCTCTTCCCTTCACAAAATTTAATTCAAAAATCATAGATAAAGGAGACACAGTAAAACTCCTAGAAGAAAACTTACGAAAAACATTTACATGTCTTTGGGTTTGATAGTAATATTTTAGAGAAAATCATGTTGTACATAAAATAAATAGATAAAATAATCTTCATATAATTTACTTTTTTGGACTTATGCTCCAATACTATATCCATTAAACTTATAAATTCTATTAAACTTATGCTCCAATACTACATCTTTTGGGACAAAAATAATGGAACTGGAGGCAAAAGAACTATTGGATGGTTTCCCTCATGTAAGGAATCTAGATAATTGAAACGTGATCTTTAACATCAAACTATTTCTAAGATTGTAAGAATTCAGACAAAGAAACTACAATTTAAACAGAAAAGACACTACTGAATGGAAGAAGATCTTTACATGTCATATATCGACAGAGAGATAATAACAAAAATATATAAAGAACTCACAACACTCAGAAACAAAAACAACCTCATTAAAAATGGAGAGAAGGGAAGCCAGGCAGTAGTGCAACAGGTTAAGAGCACAAGGAGCAAAGCATAAGGACCAGCCTAAGGATACCGGTTTGAGCTCCCCGCTCCCCACCTGCAGGGGGGTAGTTTCATAAGCAGTGAAGTAGGTCTGTAGGTATCTATCTTTCTCTTCCCCTCTCTGTCTTCCCCTTCTTTCTCCATTTTCTCTCTCTTGTTCAGCAACAACAACATCAATAAAATGACAATAATAACCACAATAATGATAAAAACAAGGTCAACAAAGAGAAAAATAAATAAAATATAATTATAGAAACCAGACCTTTCACCTTCTGCAACCCACAATGACCCTGGGTCCATGCTCCCAGAGGGATAGAGAATGGGAAAGCTATCAGGGGAGGGGGTGGGATATGGAGATTGGGTGGTGGGAATTGTGTGGAGTTGTACCCCTCCTACCCTATGGTTTTGTTAATTAATCCTTTTTTAAATAAAATAAAATAAAAACTTTGAAAAAATCCTTTTAAAAAAAGTAAAAAATGGAGAGAAGATGTATCTAGGAACCTCTATGCTATTGAGATGTAATTTTTCAATTCTCATATTCTAGGCCTAATTAAAGTAATGTCCATGTTATATGATAATTGAATACTTCTAAGTTCTCCTGCCTGCAAATATATCTCCCATGGACTAGATTTCAAGATATATTCTAAAATTTGTAAATTGAGTTACAGAAACATAAGAAATGGGAGATGACATGAGTAGAATCTTTATTGAAGAAGAGATGCAGGTCAATAGACATGAAAAAACATTCACAGTTTCTGATTATTTGAGAAATGCAAATAAAAACAATAATGAGATACCACATTACACCTGAGAGAGTGTCATACCTCAAAAAGGACTGAAACAATTGCTGACAAGGATGTGGGGAAAGAGGAACACTTCTACACTGCCAGTGGGAGTATAAATAGGTTCAACCCCTGTGGAAATAAGAAACTGTACTCTTGGGCGGAAGGTAGATAGCATAATGGTTATGCAAAGAGACACTTATGCCTGAGGCTCCTAAGTCCCAGGTTCAATCCCCCACACCACCATAAGCCAGAGCTGAGAAGTGCTCTGGTTAAAAAAAAAAAAAAAGAAAAGAAAGAAACCGTATTCATGTGCCAATAACTGTTCAGTAAATAATTTTCCCCCAATAAACTGATTTGGAAAAAAAATATTTGTGAGAAATATGTAGACTATCTGGTGAGATAGTATGTAGAGACACAGAACTTGGGGGGTGGGTGTGGTGTGGAACTATACTTCTTCACTATTATATTTTGTAAGCCATTATTAAATCAATAATAATATTTTTAAAAACCAAAATTAAATTGTGTGTCTTGGAGGTAGCACAGTGCCTAAAGCACTGGATTTGCCAGCATGCAATCCTCTAGCATCACACACTGCAGAGTAATGCTCTGGCTTCTTCTGCAGTCTTTCTCATCAATAGATAAAGAAACAAAAAGTATGCCCTGTGAAAGACACTGTCATGAGACTAAAAGACGAGGAACACAGTGATAAAAAAAAAATTGGTGCCTAAAGAAGGCATCATAAATCCTGTAATTGATTAGATTTAGACTTAAATTAGCAGGAAAGCCTAGCAGAAAGGCCCAAAGAAGACAGATCCCCATAACCTAACTCTAATTAGGCTCAACAAATGATACTCAACACCTAAACAACTGAGAGAAAATCCAAGATAAATCAGATAAAGAGAGGACTACAAAAGTTAGATAAGGGCATGAGACTGGCACACTTAATAATGGCCTGTTTGGTCAATATCACACCATCTGATCATCTGGGGTCCTAGTTAGGAAATCCTTGGATTCCCATACACATATGATGGGCCTTGACCAGTATAGGGTCCCTCTCTCCACTACCACTGGTCGTTTCCATAAGGAACAACGTCTTGTGGGCCCTCTCAGCACCTTGGCTCTACCATAAAGCAATGACAGTAAGGATAACCCCAGTCTCTGAAGGAAGGTTGGGGGTATTCTATCCTGCCACTTGAAAAAAAAAAAAAAAAAACTGGTCCTGAAATGAGTGCAGCCTGCAATGTACCTCAGATGTGACCATGAGCTATAAGCTCAGACCAATAGGGACTTAGAGGTTACATGGGCTCTGGCATATATGGGCCCTGGAGCAGGTGGATGGAGGTAAATAGTTAATTTTAGCCATAATTATATATATATGAATGGGAGCTACTCTCTTCTCTAATCTAACTTTCTAGCCCTGTTCTCTACTCTGACACCATTCTCTCATACAATATTCTGATTCAATCTCAGGCTAGCTACCAAATCAAGCAAAACTCCTATAGTTGTATGCCCCCAGGAACATGCCTAAAATGATTATCCTAGCTTTCTTCTACCCTAAAATCCCTAGTCTCATCTACTCTGACCCTAATTTCTGGTTCCTGTTCATTAATCATCTTGTCTCAACTTAGGTCATGCCACCTTCCAGACACCAGGCTCCAGATTCTACCATGACTCCACCCCGACTTCTCTGAGCAGATGACCTCACCAATGTGTCATGGACCCTCGCATCTCCAGAGCTCTGGCCCACTAGGGAAAGATAGAAACAGGCTGGGGTTATGGATCAACCTGTCAACTCCCATGCTCAGTGGAGAAACAGCTACAGAAGCAGAACTCCTACCTTCTGCTCTCCATAAACAACTTTAATCCATATTTCCAGCGGGGGAGAAGTGATAGGATGAAGATAAGGAGACTCTGCACTCCAGCTCCATCAGCACCCAGAGAGAGAGAAGGAAAAGGAGTGGGACACATGGAGGTAGTTATGATGTCGTGAGTGGCTTAGAGGGAAAGAGAAGATTGAATCAGAAAAAGAAGAGGCAACTATGTATAAAAGTGGACAGATAGTTGTAGTGAAGATGGTTGGCCCATGTCTAAAACTTTAGGGGAACTGTGGTGGATTGCAGTGGGGAGAGTGAAGATTCAGAACTCTGGTGGTGGGAATGGTATGGATTCAAACCCCTGTTGACACGTAATTCTGTAATATAAAAATGTAAAAAATTTTTTTAAAAATTTAAAGAGAAAAAAATAAAATATATTTGCAAAGGACATATCTGATAGACTGCAAAAAAGTGTTTATACTCAGTAATGATGTATAAATAACAAATAAGCATAGTAAGACACTCTATCTCACATATCATTAATGAAATTAAGACATGAGACATTACTCATATATATTAGGAGGGCCAGAATCAAGAACACTAACAACATTTACCAGCAAGGATCTAAGAAAATCAAAAACATAAAACAAACAAAAAACTAGAACTTTCATTCAGTGCTGGGTGTGTAAAATAATACAACTATTTTTGGAAGACAGTTTGGAAATATTACAAAAATAAGTACAAATACTCATACAATAAAATCCAGCATTTGTGCTCATTGGTATTTACTCAAACTAACTGAAAACTAACATTTACATAGAAATTACACATGCATGTTGATAATTGCATTATTAATATTTGCTAAAACTGGGAAGAATGAAATGTTCTCTAGCAGGTAAGTAGATAAACTGTAGACTATTCACACACATAATTGAGTCCTACTCTTTGTGTCAAAAAGTCATAAAGGAACATTAAATATTTCATGTTGACTTGAAGAAGTCTATCTGCAAAGTTTGCATTCTATATAATTTCAATCACAGAATGCACAGTATTTTCAAAGAAACAAAACTATAGAAAAAAATTAAAATATTAGTAATTGAAAGAGGTGGAGGAGAAAGAAAGATGAAGCACAGAGGACTTTGGGATAATACAACCATTCTGTATAACACTACAATGGCAAATTCATGTAATTGCACATCTATCCTAACCCATAGATGGTTCAGTATCAAAAGTGAACTACAATGTAAGACAGGGATTTTATGTAATATTGATGTGTTAATGGAGATGTATTGAGGATGACAAACATTCCATCTTAGTGGGGAAGTGCGGTTTAGGGGAGACTAGGCATGGAGGGAGCAGAGAATATGAGGAAACTATACCCATTCAAATTTTCTGTGAACTCAAACAGCTCTAAAATTAGTTTATTGAAAAGTCTCTATGTGAGGGAAGAGGGAGTGGTTTCACCATAATTCTTAGAGGATGTTATCTGATCATCTGACCAGGAATCTGTGTCAAAATAAGATTAACATTGAATCTAACATGTTAAATTATCTGAAGTTAAGCATGAAACTGGAACACTACAGAACTGAATGATTGATTTCCTTCTTGGAAATACTGATGATATCTTAAAACTCTCATCATTTGGTATATTTATAATAAAGTATATTAAGTAAACACAAGACTTTGATTAAATCCATATTTTCAAATATTATAAGTGTCCAATTACCCAATTTGTATGTCAGGACTGGATGGGAAAAGGTGTTGCATAAACCAAGTGCACAGAAAAAGCAGAAGCATGTCACAGCACTCCAGTCAGTGACAATGATCTTACTTATAGAAAAGGAAGCAAGTCTGAGCACCATTCCTTGGGGTCTAAGAAGTCTTGCAGTCTTAATTAAAAATAAAATTTCCAAGACTATACCTATAGAACTCACCCTTCATTACTTAGATACTTGCCTTGATGCTGCTCAATTGTTATAAACTGATATTTAAGTACTTATTGTAGGTGCTGTTCAAATACAAACTGCCCATATTACAGGTAAGGAAACTAAGACAGAGGGATATTTACTTATTTATTTATTTTTATTTTTATTTTTACCAAAGCACTGCTCAGCTCTAGTTTATGGTGGTACAGGGGACTGATCTGGGACTTTGGAGCCTCAGGTATGAGAGTCTGTTTACATAACTATTATGCTAGCCCTAACCCTAACCCACCCCGTAGAGGTATTGTATCACAGGTTAAGTGATATATATGCCCAAGGTCACAAAGCTAATAAGTGATAGGATTCAAAATCAGTTTTGTATCTAGAATCCATGCTGTGAGACCTGCGCTAATATGTGACTTTATACAGCCAAAAATAAATAAATAAATAAATAAATAAATAAATAAATAAATAAATAAATAAATAGTGGTTACAATCTGTCCCCTTGCTTCAAGCTCAGTGTAGCTTTGCTCATATTGTATTGCTCTTCTGAGAATTAAGTCAATGACAAACACATCTAGCAGCCTCTTGCTGTTTTGTCAGACCAGATGGAAGAAATCACAAAACTCTGAATTATTACCTTTATTTATTTTGCCTTGCTTAATTCTTACTAAATCATAACTCCTTTGGGAAAGAAATAAAGTTATACTTGGGAACAGTTTTTAGATAATATCTAGAAGAGTCAAGGCATCTTCAACATCTTCAAGGAGGGCTGGGTGGTGGCACACCTGATTGAGCACACATGTTACAATGTGCAAGGACACAGTTTCAATTCCCCACCTGCAGCCGAAAAGCTTTCCAGTTTGTCAATTTGTCTGTCTCTATCCAATAAAGATAATAATAAAAATATAGAAACACAAAGAGAAAGAAATCTTCAATAATTCTAACTTCAATTTTCTTTCCAAAAAATTTGTGTATTATCAGTATTTGACTCCATTTTTAAGGTAAATTATATACAAAGTTACTCTCAATTAAGGTCAAATATTTTAGTAACAACTCACTACAGAATTCATGAAAAAGTTATTTAAATAGCCAAAAGAAATCAGATTTTATTTGTAACAAATAAAAATTGATTTAACACATATTCATATAAATAAAGAAAAGGAAAAGGAACCTATCTAAAATTTAATAGAAGATCTTTGGTTACAGCAAATAATTAAAGTGCTCTTTTGCATAGTAAATTTATTTTTCATAAATAACGCAACAAACATTACTGAACTAAGGTGAAATTAAACCTAAACTATAAGGTATGAAAAAACAACTCTATTATTCTCCCTTTCATAAATTTTATTAATTACCCCTATTATTTTTCTTTAAATATCATCTTTAAGAAAATTTTAAATTATCAAATCTTTTTTACTTTTTTTCCAGAATAAGGGCCTCGTGTATGTATGTGGCTTTATCACTCACGGGCTGCTTTTTCATTCATAGAAAGAGACAGAGGGAGAGAGATACTACAGTATAGGTACTTCCCCTGGTGCCAGGAAATGAACCTGGGATATGTAATGACAAGACACAAGCCCTACCCAATGAGCTATCTCTCTGGCCCTTTAATGGTCAAATCTTACAGTGGATTTAAAAAGAGTTGTTGCTGGGGTTCCAAAAGTTTAAACTTCTCTCTGGGTTAAAATTGAAGTGAGGTTTTTAGAATCTCTGTTATTTTAGTTTTGACTAAGTTTTAATATAGCATTATAAAAACTCTTATGCTGGTCTGAATCCACAGTGAGAATTAGGAGTAACTTAGGCAGGTTCCCAGAGTTCCAGTCTGAAAGGTCAATATAACTTACTGGAATAAGTCAGAAGTATAATGCCAGTTAATTCAGGTTTCTTTGTTCATCCCCTTAAAGAGCCAGAGAAGTAAAACTACTTTGGAGTGCAAATTAAAAACTGTGATGTCCTTGTTGTCATGCCCTCTATACCAAGTCTATTTGACTAAGAAGTAACTATTCATTTGTCTAAATTTTAGAAATTACAATGCCTCAAAGACATTGGATATGGCCTAAGAGAAAGCTCCCAGGTAAGGTACGTGTCTTGCTATGCTAGTAGTCCATGTTTGAGCACTAGCACCAATGGCACTCTCAAAACACTGGAGGAAGCTTTGGTTTTATGCTGTGTCTCCATCTCTCACTTTCTGAGTGGAAAAGTTAGCCAGGGAGCAGTGAAATCACAAATGTTGTAAGTGAAATAGCATGTAACACATTCCTTATTCTGTTGTATTTGTCTATATGTGCATCATTAAACAGGCTCAATGTGATGACAGATGATGAAAAAACACTATGCTGATGAGGTGATGTCTGCCTTTTTCCCCAGCCCCTCACCTACCAACTTACTCCTCAAAGACAACCAGCTGCCAGTTCCATGGACAAACTTCAGGGGATATTTTGCAATAGTCTAAACTTATCCACAGAGATATTTTCCCCATATATAGTAACATAGTGTAGATGTTGTACTTTGTACTTTTCAGCTAAAACATCATGGTGAACTACTACAGAACAAATATAAAACTTCATATTTTTAAATTACTCAGACAGTATTCCAATGTGTGGCTGAAATCCCTACTTATGAACACATTTGCTTGCTTGTAAACTTTGGCTAAACTAAGATTCCAATTAATCTTTAATATATTTCATTTCAAATAAATTCTATAATACTGGAATAATATAATACTGAATAAGTCAGAAATATAGTGCCAGTTGATTCAGGGTTCTTTGTTCAACATCTTAAAGAGCCAAAGGAATAAAACTACTTTGAATGAAAATGAAAACTGTGAAGTGTCCATTGTTAATGCTCTCTATGACAAGATTCCAACTAAGGTTCCAATTAGTCTTTATTATATGTAATTTCAAATAAATTCTATATTACCCATAAATAACTCTTTATCACATATTTTCACTAATTTCATAGAAAATCACTTATTTTTTTTGCCTCCAGGGTTATTGCTGGGGCTCAGGGCCAGCACTATGAATCCACTGTTCCTGGAGGCTATTTTCCCCATTTTGTTGCTCTTGTTGTGGTTATTGTTGTTATAGCTGTTGTTGCTGGATAGGACAGAGAGAAATCGAAAGAGGAGGGGAAAACAGAGAGAAAGATAGACACCTGCAGACCTTGCTTCACCACTTGCGAAGCGACCCCCTTGCAGGTGGGGAGCTGGGGGATGGAACAGGAATCCCCATGCTGGTCCTTGAGCTTTGCGCCATGTGCACTTAACCCACTGCGCTACCGCCCAGGTCTCGAAAATCACTTTTTTTTAACCCCAAATAAATATTAGGCTAATATTGATAGATTATCAGTTTGAAGTAAGATGTGAATAGTAAAGTTTGCCTAGAGCTCCTATATGCTCCAAACTTTAGTAAGGGATTTTCATTTTAGTTTACCTAAAATACAAATAAAAATGGAGGAAAGAAGGGGTTTAAAAAACTTATTCATTTATTTATATGCTTATTTCTAAAGCACTAAAGAAATAAATCCTATTTACTTAAACTGTTCTTAAAAGATCTTGAAACTGGAGGTCAAGTGGTCAAGCAGGGGGGTCACTTCGCAAGGGGTGAAGCAGGTCTGCAGGTGTCTATCTTCCTCTCCCCTTCTCTGTCTCCCCTCCTCTCTTGATTTCTATTTCTCTCTGTCCTATCCAACAACAATGACAACAATAACAACAATACTAATAACAACAACAAGGGTAACCAAAGGGAAAAATTAATTAAATTAAAAAAATATCTTGAAACTGAGATTCAACTAGAAACTATATGAATATAGTTACAATCCACATAGATGTGAAATGGTTAAGATCAATAGCAGCATTTTGTATTCAGAAGTATGAAAAGGTTCTCCATACTCCTAGCAGGCAAGGTTAGAATCACAGAGACCAGTGTCAGACATTAGTGACCTCTAGTTGCTATATGTCAACAGACTTCTCTCAACAGTAAGACAAGAACATTTCCTGCCAAAGGTAGTTAAATACTGTTGAGAAAAAATATCAGAATGTCTTCCTCATTTACTGAGGTCTTATTCTTAAAGGGCTCATGAGGAAACACAAATGAAAATCTGAGGATCTATCCCACAGCTAGAGCAATGATTTTCCAGGGGGGAAATATGATGGTCAAATGGAATTTTTTGGAAATATTATTCTATTGGGTCATTGAAGGTTCATGTTCCAATGTAGGAGACCCGGAGGAACATTAAAGTAGAGGACATAAGTGACCAGCTATATTTAAACATTATATTTAGAACTTTGTGTTGAATGGTCTATATAACAATCTTAACTATTAAAAAATCAACTTTTAGTTACTCATTCTTTTTAATTAAAATTTATTTTTATGATTTGTCATTGATTTATCACTGTGGTTCAGTGCTTGCATGATTACTCCACCACTCCTGGGAGTTGCTTTTTCTCTGATAAAAGGTGAGAGATAGGAAAAGAGAGAGAGGGGATGAAAGCAAGACAGAGAAGAGAGACATCTGCAGCATTGCTTAAATGTTTGTTAAGCTTCCCCCTGCAGGTGGGGATGTGGCCTGAACCCAGGCTCCTGCACATGGTAAAGTGTGTGTCCTAAGGGATGCACCACCACCCAGCCCGTTAACTTAGTATTTGTTTACCAGAACAGTGTTCAGGCTAGGGCAGACAGCATAACAGTTATGCAAATACTCCCATGCCTATACTCTGGGGTCCCAGGTTCAATTACCAACACCATCATAAATGAAAGCACAGTCATGTTCTGATGAAAACAAACAAACAAAATCAAATAAATAAACAAAAATAGTATTCAGCTCTGGCTTACAGTGGTGCTAGGAGTTGAATCTGGTACTCTGGAATGCCAGATATGACATATGTCATCTCTCCAGCCTTCAAATAAGTTTCTTAAGGGGCCTATTAAATATCATATAGATGGTAAATTGTTAGGTTTTATTTTAAAACTTAGATTAAAAATTCACTTTTTTCTTTAATTTGTCCTTACTGTAAGCAAAACATAGGCAAAGGGTCTGAATAGACATTTATTTTTTATTTTTTTATTAATTTTATTTTTGAGAGAAATGCAGAGAGAGAGAGACACACACAGAGAGAGAGAAACACCAGAACAATGCTCAGCCCTGGCTTATGGTGGTGCGGGGGATTGAACCTGGGACTTAGGAGCCTCAGGCATGAAAGTCTTTTTGCATAACCATTATGCTGTCTCCCCTGTCCCTGAATAGACATTTCTTAAGTAAGGTATAGGAATAACCCACGAGTACATAAAAAAATACTCAACAACAATAGTCATCAGGAAAATGCAAATCAAAAGGGTGCTGAGATGCTACTTTACAACCATCAGGATGGCTGGAATCAACTTGATAATAAACAGATTTGGCAAGTAACACTTGCATATTGCTGATGACAATCCAAAATGGTACAGCCACTGACAATGTTGTCTGACAGTTTCTCAAATGATCAAGTACAGAATTAGATTGATACTCAGCAATTCTACTTATATATATGTGGCTATATATATATATATATTCCTTCAAAGCCTATATCCACACAAAAACGTGTGTATGTATGTTTATAGTAACATAATTTATAATAACCAAAACATGGGAACAGTCCAAGTGCCCACTAGTTAGTGTGTGGATAAACAAAATGTGGCATATCCACATAATTTTTTCCTGCTTACACTAATTATTTAGTGTAAGCAGGAAAAAAAATACAAAATGGTCCTGAAGCATGAATGCATATTTAAAACAATGTTAAGAGACACCAGTGACAAAAAAAATCACACAATATATAAGTCTACACATGTGAAAGTACAGTGAAATAAAACTTAACAAAAACACGAAGGAAAGTAGTGGTTGTTTAGGGCTGAGAACACAGGAGACTGGAAACAGAAAAGTACTGATAAGAGATATGGGGTTTCTTCACCATTCAATATATTTTTTAATTAACTATGGTGATGATGATGGCAACTGAACTGAAAATACACTGTACTGACTATATAGGAACTCAGCTTATTTAGTAAAATATTGCATATTGTATGCTATATTGTATGTGTGTCTTCTGTGGTATGAGAATCACATTTCAATAAAATTGATTTTTAAGGGTGTTCCCGGAAGATGGCGGAATGAGAAGCTTCTAGTGGCTTGAGCTCTGATCACATCTTCTGGAAACGGTAGGATTTTCTGCCTTTAGTAGGCCATTCAATAAGGGGTCCTAGTGGTGACACCAAGGAGGTGACTATAACTTAATTTGGGTTAAGAATTAGAGTAAAGGTGGCACGGACTAGCAGGCGGGCTGCTCCAGACTACCTAGGCGGCGGCGGGCAAGGCTGGTGCACCAGGCACTGTTCTCAGCCAAAGAAGGCAGCTCCTCCGCCGGTTGCAGAGCATTGCTGGGCAGCCGGCAGAGGACCGGGAGGGAGCACTGTAGCTTGGGGCTTTCTCTTGGGAGGCTCCGGGGACCACCGCAACCCTGAGGGTAGATCTGAGGACTTCTTGAGTACAGCTCTCATTGGATCAAAAGGACTTGGAGCTAGTTTTCATTTTCGAGAAATCCTTTAAAAAAGTCTGGAGGGGGGGGGTTCCCGGAAGATGGCGGACTGAGAAGCTGCTAGTGGCTGAGCTCCCACCACATGACCTGGAAACGGTAGGATTTTCTGCCTTTAGCAGGCCAGCCAATAAGGGGTCCTAGCGGTGACACCAAGGAGGTGACTATAACATAATTTGGGTTAAGAATCAGAGTAGGGAAAAAGGGGAAAAAAATTTTTTTCTTCCTTTTAATTTTCAAGCATACCTCCTTCCCAGCCCCCCCCCCCCGGCATAAACAGTCCCTGGGGACCAGCTCCTAGCAGGATCCCCCCACACCACCAAACAGGGTGCTTTTTTGAATTCACTGATACACATTTGGGAATTTCCTTCCACTGCTCTTTAATTACAGCTCTTTTTCTTATCTTCTCCCTTTTCTCTCTCTTGTCTCTCTCTCTTTTTTTTTTAATCTTGTCATACACTTCTTCCTTCTTCTTTGCCTTTATGAATTTGTGAATTATTTTGGGGAAGAAATCTGACTCAAAGTGGACTCTCTATGTGTGTATCTCTGCTCTAGTTCCCTTTCCCCTCTTGTTACCATAGAATATACAGTGGAGAGTAGATTTGCATAACTGTCTATTCTTGCTATCCTTTCTTTCTTTTCTCTTTCTTCACTGGGATTTGGTTACTATTTTTTCATGGACTGGAGAAATTGTTTGGCTAACTGGTAACAATTAAACTACTTCAATACTTACTTCAGTTGCTACTGTAATTCCTGAGGTTGGTGAGTGCAATTGTCATAAAGGTATTTAGTACAGTGTTGCTTGTACTCAAGACACAACAACTGAGGAACAACAGAGCATAAAAAAATGAATCAAAAAAATGGGTAGATCAAAAACAAATAAAACTGCTACTCCAATGAATGAAGACAAGAGCCCAGAAGAAACTACAAATCAGCCACAAGTAACCATAGATAAGAAAAGTATGCAAGTAATAATAAACTCATTATCACAGAAATGAAAAAAACATTGGAGGAAAGGAATGGCAGTATTAGGGAAACAACAGTTGAGATCCCCAAGGAAAAAACTGATTCTCTTGAGGCAATTAGAGAACTGAAAGCTGAAATAGCTGTCATTAAGAAAGAAGCTGAGGCAAGGGAAAGCAGACTAACAGAAGCAGAAAACAGAATTAGTCAGACAGAGGATGAGTTAGAGAAAACGAAGAAAGAGGTGAAAGAGCTTAAAAAGAGATTGAGAGACACTGAAAACAACAACAGAGACATATGGGATGATCTCAAAAGAAGTAACATTTGTATAATTGGCCTGCCAGAGGAAGAAAGAGAGGAAGGGGAAGCAAACATTCTAGAGGAAATAATAGAAGAAAACTTCTCAGACCTGAATAACAGAAAGGACATCAAGATTCAAGAGGCCCAGAGACTACCAAACAGAATCAACCCAGACCTCAAGACACCAAGACACATCATAGTCACAATGAGAAGAAGTAAGGATAAAGAAAGGATCCTAAAGGCTGCAAGAGAGAAACAAAAAGTCACATACAAGGGAAAACCCATAAGATTATCTGCAGACTTCTCCACTCAAACTGTAAAAGCCAGAAGGGAGTGGCAAGATATCTATCGAGCCCTGAATGAAAAAGGGTTTCAACCAAGGATAATATATCCTGCTAGACTTTCATTCAAACTAGATGGAGGGATCAAAACCTTCTTAGATAAACAACAGTTAAAGGAGGCAACCATCACCAAGCCGGCCCTGACAGAGGTTCTAAAAGACCTCTTATAAACGAGAACATCACTATAATACTTGCAATATATCAGAGCAAACAAAATTTTTTTTGAACAATGGCACTACAATACATTAAATCCATAATATCAATAAATGTCAATGGCTTAAACTCACCCATCAAAAGGCACAGGGTGGGGGATGGATCAGAAAACATAACCCAACCATATGCTGCTTGCAAGAATCCCATCTGTCACAACAAGATAAACACAGACTTAAAGTGAAAGGATGGAAAACTATCATACAGGCTAATGGACCACAAAAAAGGGCAGGAACAGCCATTCTCATCTCAGACAGATAGATTTTAAATTATATAAAGTAATAAAATATAGGCAAGAACATTACATAATGATTAGAGGATCAATCAGCCAAGAAGACTTAACAATTATTAACATCTATGCACCCAACGAGGGACCATCTAAATACATTAAGCACCTACTGAAAGAATTTCAAAAATACATCAATAGTAATACAATAATAGTGGGAGACTTCAATACCCCACTCTCACACTTAGACAGATCAACAAAGCAGAGAACCAATAAGGATACAAGAGAATTAAATGAAGAGATCGACAGACTTGACCTCTTGGACATTTTCAGACTCCTCCACCCCAAAAAACTGGAATACACCTTCTTTTCAAATCCACATAACAGATACTCAAGGATAGACCACCTGTTAGGACACAAAGAGAGCATCAATAAATTCAAGAGCATTGAAATCATCCCTAGTATCTTCTCAGACCACAGTGGAGTAAAACTAACATTTAACAACAAACAGAAAATTATTACAAGACACAGAATTTGGAAACTAAACAACATGCTCCTTAAGAACCACTGAGTCAGAGACTCACTCAAGCAGGAAATTCAAATGTTCCTGGAAACTAATGACAATGAAGACACAACCTACCTAAATATTTGGGACACAGCTAAAGCAGTACTGACAGGGAAACTTATACCCATACAATCACATATGAAACACCAAGAAGAAGCTCAAATGAAGGACCTTACTGCACACCTCAAGGACTTAGAGGAAGAGGAACAAAGGAACCCTAAAGCAACCAGAATGACAGAAATCACAAAAGTTAGAGCACAAATAAACAACATCGAAAATAAAAGAACCATACAAAAGATCAATGAAGCCAAATGTTGGTTCTTTGAAACATTAAACAAAATTGACAAACCCCTAGCCAGGCTCACCAAACAAAAAAGAGCGAAGACTAAAATTAATAGAATTGTAAACAATGGAGGAGATAACACAACTGACACCACAGAAATCGAGAGAATCCTGCGAAACTTCTATAAAGAACTTATGCCACCAAGCTAGAGAATCTGGAAGAAATTGAATAATTCCTAGAAACCTATGCCTTTCCAAAACTGAACCAAGAAGAACTACAAAATCTAAATGCACCAATCACAGACAAAGAAATTGAAACCGCTATAAAGAATCTCCCCAAGAACAAAAGTCCTGGACCAGATGGCTTCACAAATGAATTCAACAAAACTTTCAGGAAACAGTTAATACCCACACTTCTTAAGCTATTCCATAAGATTGAAGAAACAGGAATACTCCCTTCCACCTTCTATGAAGCCAACATCACCCTGATACCAAAAGCTGATAGGGACAGAACAAAAAAGGAAAACTACAGACCAATATCTCTGATGAACATAGATGCCAAAATATTAAACAAGATCTTGGCCAACCGGTTACAGCAACATATCAAAAAGATTGTTCATCACGACCAAGTGGGATTCATCCCAGGAATGCAAGGCTGGTTCAACATCCGTAAGTCAATCAATGTCATTCACCACATCAATAAAAGATAAGCCAAAAACCACATGATTATCGCAATAGATGCAGAGAAAGCCTTTGACAAAATCCAACACCAATTCATGCTCAAAACTCTACAAAAAATGGGAATAGATGAGAAATTCCTCAAGATAGTGGAGTCTCTATATAGCAAACCTACAGCCAACATCATACTCAATGGACAGAAGCTGAAAGCATTCCCCCTCAGATTGGGGACTAGACAGGGCTGTCCACTGTCACCGTTACTCTTCAACATAGTATTGGAAGTTCTTGCCATAGCAATCAGGCAAGAGAAAGAAATCAAAGGAATACAGACTGGAAGGGAAGAAGTCAAGCTCTCACTATTTGCAGATGATATGATAGTATACATAGAAAGACCTAAAGAATCCAGCAGAAAATTACTGAAAGTTATTAGGCAATATAGCAAGGTATCAGGCTACAAAATCAATGTACAAAAATCAGTGGCATTTCTTTATGCAAACACTAAAGATGAAAAAGAAGATATACAGAAATCCCTCCCATTTACTGTTTCAGCAAAATCAATCAAATACCTAGGAATAAAGTTGACCAAAGAAGTGAAAGACTTGTATGCTGAAAACTATGAGTCGCTACTCAAGGAAATAGAAACTGATACCAAGAAATGGAAAGATATCCCATGCTCATGGATTGGAAGAATAAATATCATCAAAATGAATATTCTCCCCAGAGCCATACACAAATTTAATGCAATACCCATCAAAGTTCCACCAAGCTTCTTTAAGAGAATAGAACAAACACTACAATCATTTATCTGGAACCTGAAAACACCTAGAATTGCCAAAACCATCTTGAGGAAAAGAAACAGAAATGGAGGCATCACACTCCCAGACCTTAAACTATATTATAAAGCCATCAGCATCAAAACAGCATGGTACTGGAACAAAAATAGGCACACAGACCAGTGGAACAGAATTGAAAGCCAAGAAATAAAACCCCACACTTATGGACATCTAATCTTTGATAAGGGGGCCCAAAGGATTAAATGAAAAAAGGAGGCTCTCTTCAATAAATGATGCTGGGGAAACTGGGTTGTAACATGCAGAAGAATGAAATTGAACCACTTTATCTCACCAGAAACAAAAATCAACTCCAAATGGATCCAAGACCTAATGTCAGACCAGAAACAATCAAATACTTAGAGGAAAACATTGGTAAAACAGTTTCCCACCTACACCTCAAAGACATCTTTGATGAATCAAACCCAATTGCAAGGAAGACTAAAGCAGAAACAAACCAATGGGACTACATCAAATTGAAAAGCATCTGCACATACAAAGAAACTATTAAACAAACAGAGAGACCCCTCACAGAATGGGAGAAGATCTTCACAAGCCTTACATCAGACAAGAAACTAATCACCAAAATATATAAAGAGCTCAGCAAACTTAGCACCAAAAAAGCAAATGACCCCATCCAAAAATGGGCAGAGGATATGAACAAAACATTCATGTAAGAGGAGATCCAAAAGGCTAACAAACATATGAAAAACTGCTCCAGCTCACTGATTGTCAGAGAAATGCAAATTAAGACAACACCACACTCCTGTAAGAATGGCATATATCAAAAAGGACAGCAGCAACAAATGTTGGAGAGGATGTGGGGACAGAGGAACCCTTTTACATTGCTGGTGGGAATGTAATTTGGTCCAGCCTCTGTGGAGAGCAGTCTGGAAAACTCTCAGAAGTCTAAACATGGACCTTCCATATGATCCAGTAATTTCTCTCCTAGGGTTATACCCCAAGGACTCCATAACACCCAACTAAAAAGAGGTGTGTACTCCTATGTTCATAGCAGCACAATTCATAATAGCTAAAACCTGGAAAGAACCCAGGTGCCCAACAACAGATGAGTGGCTGAGAAAGCTGTGGTATAGATACACAATGGAATACTATGCAGCTATCAAGAACAATGAAACCACCTTCTCTGATCCATCTGGGACAGAGCTAGAAGGAATTATGTTAAGTGAGCTAAGTCAGAAAGATAAAGATGAGTATGTGATGATCCCACTCATCAACAGAAGTTGAGTAAGATGATCTGAAAGGGAAACTAAAAGCAGGACCTGATCAAATTGTAAGTAGGGCACCAAAGTAAAAACCCTGTGGTGAGGGGTAGACATGCAGCTTCCTGGGCCAGTGGGGGGGTGGTAGTGGGTGGGATGGATGGGTCACAGTCTTTTGGTGGTGGGAATGGTGTTTATGTACACTCCTAGCAAAATGTAGACATATAAATCAGTAGTTAATTAATATGAGAGGGGGAAAATCAGTTGTATGTCTCAAAGTTTCTCAAAACACAAACTGAATCTTTTTAATATACAGGCTGTGTATTTGATATGCAGACTCTCTCAAAAGCCTAGACCAAGTAGATTAGAAGCATCCAATAGCACAGCTATATACAAGATACTGGGTACTGTACAGCAAACCCTAACAAAAGGACTTTTCAAAGTTAACCCAATTACCAAATAATGTGATGATAACATTAACTATCGATTGTCTTTTTGAACCCTAAGATAGCAGGAACCTCACATCTCCACTATAGAGCCTCTTCTTCCCCCAGTCCTGGAACCCTTGGATAGGGCCCACTTTCCCATATGCGTCTCCCAATCCATACCAAATAATATTGCATCCGCCGATCACAACCTAACCAATGCAATGATTGCCACCTCAACATGCTTCAGATCAGACTGTGTCCAGAGACTTCACGTGTGGAATGACAACCCTTCAGCTTCATTACTCGGGTGAGACCTTTCCTTTTATAGTATACTCTAATTTCATCTCAGGTGGTTCACTTTCTAACAAAGTCCCATAACCTAGATATACACCAGTTTCTGTGAGAGAGAGCTTATGTTCACACGTATCCATAAACTACTGCAAAATATATACCTGAAAGCAAAAGTACACTAGAGTTTGCAGTGAGTACCTCCCTAACACTTCCTCTCCACTATTCCAAGCTTTGGATCCATGATTGCTCAACCATTTGTTTGGCTTCGTATGTTAACTCTCTTTTCAATCACCAGGTTCCAGATGCCACCAGGATGCTGGCCAGGCTTCCCTGGATTGAAGACCCCACCACTGTGTCCTGGAGCTCAGCTTCCCCAGAGACACACCCTACTAGGGAAAGAGAGAGGCAGACTGGGAGTATGGACCGACCATCAATGCCCATGTTCAGCGGGGAAGCAATTACAGAAGCCAGACCTTCTACCTTCTGCAACCCTCAATGACCCTGGGTCCATGCTCTCAGAGGGATAGAAAATGAGAAAGCTATCAGGGGAGGGGGTGGGTTATGGAGATTGGGTGGTGGGAATTGTGTGTAGTTGAACCCCTCCTACCTTATGGTTTTGTTCATTAATCCTTTCTTAAATAAAAATTTTTTTTTAAAAAATTGATTTTTAAAAGTTCCCTTCCCCTTGGGGGTGGTAAGAGAAGCACTTGCCCGTGTTATATAACACTGCTTCTACACCAGCTTATTTAGATAATCTTTGGTTTCTTCAAGAATTCTCAGTTTTTAATAGGACAAGGACAGTTTTACAAAGAAGGAAATAATTGCAGTGGTCTTTTTAACCTTCTATTTAATTAAGCACCATTGAGCATTCAGCAGCCTACTGTCAGAAGCAGCTTTTGCCAATAGATTCTAAAGCATTTATGAAGAACAAGTCCCATTGATTTCTGCATTGTCACAATAAGCAAAAGCACAGCTGTTTTCAATGAAAAAAATTAGATTGAAAAGGAAAGTGGTAAGGAAATACTCCAATTGTTTGTGAAAGTTTCTTCCTTTCTAGGCTCATTTACTCCATGGGCCATTCAAAAACAAAACTCTCAGACTGATTATTTCTGAATGCCAATGTGAGACTGCATCTAATCTATACACATAGAAAAATTAGGGATATATTCTTCTCATCCAAATAATTAGCAAAAATTGAAAGTTTATTATGGGCTCATTTGTTTCAACTAGTGTAAGATTTCTTTAGGAAACAGAAATCTTACACAATTTTTTGTCATTAGTAGCACATGCCAAAGCCTTTTTTCTTCTGTCAGTGCAGCATTTTTCAAGCCTCTAGATTTGGTTATATTTCAGGTAATTTTTTAAAGTCTATTTTTTAATTTCACATCAATATTATCAAGAAAATATCTTGGGAGTTGGGCAGTAGCACAGCGGGTTAAGAGCAGGTGGCGCAAGTACAAGGACCAGCATAAGGATCCCAGTTCGAGCCCCCAGTTCCCCACCTGCAGGGGAGTTGCTTCACAGGCGGTGAAGCAGGTCTGCAGGTGTCTATCTTTCTCTCCCCCTGTCTTCCCCTCCTCTTTCCATTTCTCTCTGTCCTATCCAACAATGATGACAACAATAATAACTACAACAATAAAACAAGGGCAACAAAAATAAATAAATAAATATTTTAAAAAAGAAAACATCTTAGTACAGATATTTAAATGTATGACAAAGTTGAGGGACCAGGTGGTAGTACAATTGATTAAGTGCACTCATTACAGTATACAAACACATAGGTTCAAGACCCTGGTCCCCACCTGCAGAGAGAAAATTTCACAAGTGGTGAAACAGGGCTGCAGGTGTCTCTCTCTATCTCTTTCCCTCCCTCTCTATTTCCCTTGTCCTCTCAATTTCTCTCTGTCCCTATACAATAATAAATAAAGATAAAAATATGACAAAGTTGACAAAACTGCACATTATATACATGCAGATTCAAGGCTAAGAAGATACTAGGAACCAGAGAGATAATTCAGATGATGTCACAGTCCTGAACTCTGGAGATAAATTCTTATGATAATGTGGTAGATACATAGCCTTGGGCTTTTAACATGTAGAACTAGAGAAGTACCCCTTCTGCATGTATTCAGGCTTTGAAGAACCATACTGGCAGTGAAAAAATATATATTAGAAAATGTTATCTAATGATGGGCCTAGACCTCTAATAGATCCCTCTCTCTACCATCACTGGTCACTTCCATTAGGCATATGATCATATTCCTCAAGCCCTCTCGTGGGCCACTCCAGGAACTTGTCTTTATGATAAAATAGCAATGGTAGGGATAGCCCCACTCTCTGAAGGGAGGCTGGGTCATCCTAATCCTGCTACTCAGGGAAAACTGATCCTGAAATGAAATCAATCTAGAATATTCCCAGCTGTGACCTATCATATACTGTGAGCTCAGACCAACAGTGACTCAGAGATTACATAAGCTAAATATGAATATATATGTGTCCTGGGTCAGGTGGATGGGGTAAATAGTTAATGTTATCCATAGATTTTCTTCAAGATTACGCTACTCTCTCTCTCTATATTTATTTATTTTTTGCCTTAGGTTTATTGCTGGGACTTGGTGCTTGCACTACGAATCTACTGCTCCTGGTAACCTTTTTTTTACCCCCATTTTATTGGATAGGACAGAGAGAACTTGAGAATGGAGGTGAAGAAAAAGAGGGAGAGAGAAAGTTAGACAGCTGTATACCTGCTTCACCACTTATGAAGTGACACCCACCTCTTCCACAGGTGGGAAGCCGGAGGTTTGAACCCGGATTCTTGCACAGGTCCTTGCGCTTCGTACTATGTGCACTTAACCCAATGCACCACCACTCAATCACCACCACCACCACCAACAACAACAACAACAACAACAACAATCCAAGTTTCTAGTCCTGTTCTCAACTCTGACACCATCTTCTCAGAAAATGTTTTTGCTGATTTCTATGTCAGCTATCAAACTAAAGGAAAAACTACAAAAGTCACAGAAACATACCTAAAATAGACTTCCAAGCTCCTTTTCACTCTAAGATCCGTATTCTCATTTGCTCTATTCCTATTTTTGGTTCCTGTTCATTAATCATTTTGTCCCATTTTATATCTTACCACCTTTTATCCACCAAGTTGCAGATATCATGATTCCATCCTGACTTGCCTGGGCAGACAACCTCACCAATTTGTCCTGGAGACTCACCTCTCCAGAGCCATACTCCACAAGGGAAAGATGGAAACAATCTTGGGATATGGATTGACCTGCCAGTTCCCATATCCAGTGGAGAAGCAGTAAAAATTCATAACTCCCACTTTCTGTGCCCTCCAAATTTGCTCCATATTCCCAGATGGGGAGAATTGATAGGGGAAGATAACCAGATGGCTCTAAACTCCAACTCCATTAGAACCCAGAGAGAGAAGAGGGGAAAAGGAAAGGGTGTTTGGTAGTAGTAATAAGTGTAAGTGTCACTTAGAAAGGATGAGAAGGCAGGGCCATAGGAAAAAAATGGGCAAGTATATAGACAAATAGTTGTAGAACTGATAGTCAACCTATATCTGCAATCTTGGGAAAACTACTATAGCTTCCAATGGAGAGAATGGGGATACAGAACTCTGGTGGTGGGAATGGTGCAGAATAATACTCCTGTTATTTTGTAATTTTATAAATAAATATTATGTCACTAATACATTTTTGTAAAGAATATGTCATGTAGAAGCAGAGAATGCTAAGTTAGAAATTGGGTGAGGTAAGTTGCCTCTGAAAATCTATAGTGAAAACTCGGCTTTCACATAAACATGGATTAAAATTTATACAAGTTTATAGAGCTTAGAAGACTATCATATGAAAAATAAAACTGTATCCAAATTAAAAGTGCCAAACAAGAGAGGAAAAAAAAATAGGATCTTCAACTATGTCTCACATAATTGCCAGGTATAGATCCCAGGTAAAGATGAGCTTATAAACCACAGTTATAAAACCACATGCCCAGTTCTGGAGGCAGGGCTATAGAGCAGCAGTAGCTGTGTTCCTCTTTTCTCCTCTCCCAAGTCAACTAAGAATACCAAGGGAGACCACCTGGGACAGCAACAAGACAGGACTGGAACAACTTCAGGAACTCACCAAATCACCAGTGAGTGCAAACACATGTGGATCATGGACAAAGAGGAGCCTAGGGAGAGATTGGGAGGCTGCTGACAGTCTGGCAGTTTACTAATTGAGACGCCACATCCAGGGGAGAGAGAATAGAATGAATGAAGTGGAAGATAGAATTAGCAAGGTCAAAGACAAATTAGAGACAACTAAAAAAAAGTAAGAAATCTCAAAAAGAGATTAAGAGATACTGAAAAAAAAACAGAGACCTATGGGATGACTTCAAAACAAATAATATATGTATTATTGACTTACCAGAGGAAACAAGAGAGGGAGGGGAAGAAAGCATTCTTCAGGCTGTAATAGCTGAGAACTTCACTAGTCTACATAACATCAAAGACATAAAGGTTCAAGAAGCCCAGAGGGTCCCAAACATAATTAACCCAGACTTAAAGACACCAAGACACATCATATTGAGAACGGAAAGGAATAAAGATAAAGAAAGAATTCTGAAGGCTGTGAGAGAAAAAACAAAGAGTCACCTACAGAGGAAAACCCGTAAGATTAGCAGCACACTTCTCCAAACAAACGCTACAGGCCAGAAGAGATTGGCAAGCTATCTATCGAGTACTCAATGAGAAAGGCTTTCAACCAAGACTTCTGTATCCTGCTAGATTGTCATTCAGACTAGAAGGAGACATAAAAACCTTCTCAGACAAGCAACAGTTGAAAGAATCAACTATCACCAAGCCTTCCCTGAAAGAAGTTCTGAAAGTTCTCTATAAACAATCAGATCACCATAAACATGCCATATATCAGAACACCCTAAAAATCTACAAGAATGGCATTAAAATATCTTCATTCTATAATATCAATAAATGTCAATGTCTTGAATTCACCTATTATAAGACACAGAGTGGGAATATGGATTAGAAAACAGAATCCAACCATATGTTGTCTGCAGGAAACTCACCAGCTCAACAAGACAAACATAGACTCAAAGTGAAATGATGAAAAACTATCATACAAGCCAACAGCCCACAAAAAAAGGCAGGAACAGCTATTCTCATATCTAACATGACAGACTTTAAAATCAATAAAATTAAAAAAGATAGGGATGGACACTACTAAATGTTCAAAGGATCAGTCAATCAAGAGGACTTAACAATTATTAACATCTATGCACCCAATGAGAATCCATCTAAATACATCAAACATCTACTGAAAGAGCTACAGCAATATATTAACAGCAACACAGTATAGTAGGGAATTCAACACCCCACTCTCTCAACTTGACAGATCATCCAGGCAGAAAATCAATAAAGATTGAGGGAGCTAAATGAGGAGATAGATAAACTAGAACTCTTAGACATCTTCAGAGTCATTCATCCCAAGAAACTGGAATACACATTTTACTCAAGTCTACATGGGTCATTCTCAAGGATTGACCATATATTAGGCCACAAAGACAGCATCAGCAAATTCAAGAGCATTGAAATCATCCCAAGCATCTTCTCAGACCACAGTGGAATTAAACTAACACTTAATAATCAACAAAAGATTAGTAATAGTCCCAAAATGTGGAAACTCAACAGTCCACTCCTTAACAACTACTGGGTCAAAGAGGAAATCAAGGATGAAATCAAAATGTTTCGAGAGTTCAATGAAAATGAAGACACAAGCTATCAAAATATTTGGGCTACAGCTAAGGCAGTAGTGAGAGGGAAGTTCATAGCCGTACAAGCACATTAGGAAACAAGAAAAAGCACAAATAAACAGCCTGATTGCATACCATAAAGACCTCGAAGAAGAAGAACAAAGGAACCATAAAGCAACCAGAAGGACAGAAATCGCTAAAGTAAGGGCAAAAATCAGTTACATTGAAAATAAGATAACCATACAAAAAATCAAGGAAAGCAAATGTTGGTTCGTCGAAAAAGTGAACAAAATCGACAAACCTTTAGCCAAACTCACAAAACAAAAAAGAAAGAAGACCCAAATACATCAGATCATAAATGAAAGAGATACCACAACAGACACTGCAGAAATTCAACATAACATGCGAGACTTCTATGAACAACTATATGCCAACAAGCTAGAGAACCTGGAAGAAATGGACGATTTCCTAGATACCTACGAACTTCCGAAATTAAATAAAGAGAAACTAGATAACATGAACAGGACCATCATAGCTAATGAAATTGAAACAGATATCAAAAACCTTTCCAAGAATAAAAGTCCTGGACCAGATGTTTTTTTTTCTTTTTTTTTAAATTTATTTAAGAAAGGAGACATTAACAAAACCATAGAATAAGGGGATACAATTCCGCACAATTCCCATAATCCAATCTCCACATCCCACCCCCTCCCCTGATAGCCAGATGGTTTTACAAATGAATTCTATAAAACCTTCAAAGAAGAACTAATAACTCCACTTTTAAAAGTCTTCCAGGAGATTGAAGACACTGGAATACTCCTTCCAGCTTCTATGAAGCTAACATAACTCTGATACCAAAAGCAGACAGGGACACAACCAAAAAAGAAAACTACATACCAGTATCTCTGATGAACATAGATGGTAAAATATTAAACAAAATTCTAGCCAACTGGATACAGCAGTATATTAAAAAGATTTTTCATCATGACCAAGTGGGGTTTATCCCAGGGATGCAAAGTTGGTTTAATATACATAAATCAATCAACATGATCCATCACATCAACAAAAGCAAGACCAAAAACCACATGGTCATATCAATAGATGCAGAGAAAGACTTTGATAAAATACAACATCCCTTTATGATCAAAACACTACAAAAAATGGGAATAGATGGAAAACTCCTGAGGATAGTGGAGTCTATATATAGCAAACCTACAACCAACATCATATTCAGTTATGAAAAACTAGAAGCATTTCCACTAAGATCAGGTACTAGCAGCGCTGCCCACTATCACCATTACTATTCAACATAGTGTTGGAAGTTCTTGCCATAGCAATCAGACAGGAGCAAGGAATTAAAGGCATACAGAATGGAAGAGAAGAAGTCAAACTCTCCCTATTTGCAGATGACATGATAGTATACATAGAAAAAAACCTAAGGAATCCAGCAAGAAGCTTTTGCAAATCATCAGGCAATACAGTAAGGTTTCAGGATACAAAATTAACATTCAAAAGTCAGTGGCATTCCTCTGTGCAAAGAATAAATTAGAAGAAGATGAAGTTCAGAAATCAATTCCTCTATGCAAACACTAAATTAGAAGAAATTGAAATCCAGAAATCAATTTCTTTTACTATAGCAACAAAAACATAAAATATCTAGGAATAAACCTTACCAAAGAAGTAAAAGACTTGTATACTGAGAATTATAAGTCACTACTCAAAGAAATTGAAAAAGACACAATGAAGTGGAAAAATATTCCATGTTCATGGGTTGGAATAATTAACGTCATCAATATGAATATACTAACCAGAGCCATATACAAATTGAGGAGAGGACATGGACAGAATAGTCACCACAGAAGAGATTCAAAAGGCTGAGAAACACATGAAAAAATGCTCCAAGTCTTTGATTGTCAGAGAAATGCAAATAAAGACAACAATGAGATACCACCTCACTCCTGAGAGAATGTCATACATCAGAAAAGGTAACAGCAGCAAATGCTGGAGATGTTGTGGGTTCAAAGGAACCCTCTTGCACTGCTGGAGGGAATTTCAGTTGGTCCAATCTCTGTGGAGAACAGCTTGGAGAACTCCCAGAAGGCTAGAAATGGAACTACCCTATGATCCTGCAATTCCTCTCCCTGTGATATATCCTAAGAAACCCAACACACCCATCCAAAATGATCTGTGTACACATATGTTCTTAGCAACACAATCTGTAATAGCCAAAACCTGGAAGCAACCCAGGTGTCCAAAACAGATGAGTGGCTGAGCAAGTTGTATTCTATATACACAATGGAACACTTGTACTCAGCTATAAAAGATGGTGACTTCACTGTTTTAAGCCGATCTTGGATGGACCTTGAAAAATTCATGTTAACTGAAATAAGTCAGAAACAGAAAGATGAATATGGTATGATCTCACTCTCAGGCAGAAGTTGAAAAACAAGATCAGAAGAGAAAACAGGTTCCCGGAAGATGGCACACTGAGAAGCTGCTAGTGGCTTGAGCTCTTACTACATCTTCTGGAAACAGTAGGATTTTCTGTCTTTAGTAGGCCAGTCAATAAGGGGTCCTAGCGGTGACACCAAGGAGGTGACTATAACTTAATTTGGGTTAAGAATTAGAGTAGAAAAAAAGGGAACAAATTTTTTTTTTCCTTTTAATTATTAAGCACACCGCCTCCCCCCCGCCCCGCCCCTAACCAGTCCCTGGGGACCAGCTCCTAGCAGAATCCCCTGCTGAGCTTCTGTATTTACCAAATTCTTGTCCCACCAGGGAGTATCATTCATTCTAAGTCTATACCCTTCTGAAACCTCTGGCCTTTTTTCTTTCTAAGTGGCCAACCCCCCACCTCAACCCGCATAGCTAATTAAATAATTAAAAATAAATAAATTTAAAAAAACTCTTTCTTTTCACTGCTCTTTTATGACTGATCTTTTTCTTATCTTTTTTCTTTTTTCTTTCTTTTTTTATTCTTTTTCTCATTCTTGTCATCCTTTCTTCCTTAATCCTACAGCTCCCAAAGCCACAGGCCCCAGCACCCACACCACCAAACAGTGTGCTTTTTTGAATTCACTGATACATATTTGGGAATTATTTTGGGGAAGAATTCTGACTCAGAGTGGACTCTATGTGTGTATCTCTGTTCTAGTTCCCTTTCCCCTCTTGTTACCCCTAGAATATACAGTAGATAGTAGACTTGCATAACTGTCTATTCTTGCTATCCTTTTTTTTTTTTCTCTTACTTCTTCACTGGGATTTGGTTACTATTCTTTCACGGATTGGATATATTGTTTGGCTAACTGGTAACAATTAAACTACTTCAATACTTGCTTCAGTTGCTACTGTAATTCCTGAGGTTGGTGAGTGCAATTGTCATAAAGGTATTTAGTACAGTGTTGCTTGTACTCAAGACACAACAACTGAGGAACAACAGAGCATAAAAAAAGAGAAACACATAAATCAAAAAAATGGGTAGATCAAAAACAAATAAAACTGCTACTCCAATGAATGAAGACAAGAGCCCAGAAGAAACTACAAATCAGCCACAAGTAACCATAGATAAGAAAAGTATGCAAGCAATAATAAACTCATTATCACAGAAATGAAAACAACATTGGAGGAAAGGAATGGCAGTATTAGGGAAACAACAGTTGAGACCCTCAAGGAAAAAACTGATTCTCTTGAGGCAATTAGAGAACTGAAAGCTGAAATAGCTGTCATTAAGAAAGAAGCTGAGGCAAGGGAAAGCAGAATAACAGAAGCAGAAAACAGAATTAGTCAGACAGAGGATGAGTTAGAGAAAACGAAGAAAGAGGTGAAAGAGCTTAAAAAGAGATTGAGAGACACTGAAAACAACAACAGAGACATATGGGATGATCTCAAAAGAAGTAACATTCGTATAATTGGCCTGACAGAGGAAGAAAGAAGGAAGCGGAAACAAACATTCTAGAGGAAATAATAGAAGAAAACTTCTCAGACCTGAATAACAGAAAGGACATCAAGATTCAAGAGGCCCAGAGACTACCAAACAGAATCAACCCAGACCTCAAGACACCAAGACACATCATAGTCACAATGAGAAGAAGTAAGGATAAAGAAAGGATCCTAAAGGCTGCAAGAGAGAAACAAAAAGTAACATACAAGGGAAAACCCATAAAATTATCTGCAGACTTCTCCACTCAAACTCTAAAAGCCAGAAGAGAATGGCAAGATATCTATGGAGCCCTGAATGAAAAAGGGTTTCAACCAAGGATAATACATCCTGCTAGACTTTCATTCAAACTAGATGGAGGGATCAAAACCTTCTTAGACAAACAACAGTTAAAGGAGGCAAACATCACCAAGCTGGCCCTGACAGAGGTTAAAAAAGACTTCTTATAAATAAGAAAATAACTACAATACTGGCAATATATCAGAGCAAACAAAAAAAATTTTTTTTGAACAATGGCACTACAATACATTAAATCCATAAAATCAATAAATTTCAATGGCTTAAATTCACCCATCAAAAAGCACAGAGTTGGGGGGATGAATCAGAAAACATAATCCAACCATATGCTGCTTGCATGAATCCCATCTGTCACAACAAGATAAACACAGACTTAAAGTGAAAGGATGGAAAACTATCATACAGGCTAACAGACCACAAAAAGGGCAGGAACAGCCATTCTCATCTCAGACATGATAGATTTTAAGATAAAAAAAAAAGTAATAAAAGATAGGCAAGGACTTTACATAATGATTAGAGGATCAATCAGCCAAGAAGAATTAATAATCATTAACATCTATGCACCCAATGAGGGACCATCTAAATACGTCAAGCATTTACTGAAAGAATTTCAAAAATACATCAATAGTAATACAATAATAGTGGGAGACTTCAATACCCCACTCTCACACTTAGACAGATCAACAAAGCAGAGAACCAACAAAGATACAAGAGAATTGAATGAAGAGATTGACAGACTAGACCTCTTGGACATTTTCAGAGTCCTTCACCCCAAAAAACTGGAAGACACCTTCTTTTCAAATCCACATAACACATACTCAAGGATAGACCACATGTTAGGCCACAAAGACAGCATCAATAAATTCAAGAACATTGAAATCATCCCTAGTATCTTCTCAGACCACAGTGGAGTAAAACTAACATTTAAAACAGACAGACAATTATTAAAAGTCACAGAATTTGGAAACTAAACAACATGCTCCCTAAGAACCACTGGGTCAGAGACTCACTCAAGCAGGAAATTCAAATGTTCCTGGAAACAAATGAAAATGAAGACACAACTTATCAAAATATTTCGGACACAGCTAAAGCAGTACTGAGAGGGAAACTTATAGCCATACAATCACATATGAAACACCAAGAAGAAGCTCAAATGAACGACCTTACTGCACACCTCAAGGACTTAGCGGAAGAGGAACAAAGGAACCCTAAAGCATCCAGAAGGACAGAAATCACTAAAGTTAGAGCAGAAATAAACAACATCGAAAATAAAAGAACCACACAAAATATCAATGAAGCTAAATGTTGGTTCTTTGAAAGATTAAACAAAATTGACAAATCCCTAGCCAGACTCACCAAACAAAAAAAGAGGGAAGACTCAAATTAATAGAATTATAAATGATGGAGGAGATATCACAACTGACACCACAGAAATCCAGAGAATCCTGTGAAACTTCTATAAAGAACTATACGCCACCAAGCTAGAGAATCTGGAAGAAATGGAAAAATTGCTAGAAGCATATGCCCTTCCAAAACTGAACCAAGAAGAACTACAAAATCTAAATGCACCCATCACAGACAAAGAAATTGAAACCATTATTAAGAACCTCCCCAACAACAAAAGTCCTGGACCAGAAGGCTTCACAAATGAATTCTACAAAACATTCAGGAAAAAGTTAGTACCCATACTTCTTAAGTTTTTCCATAAGATTGAAGAAACAGGAATACTCCCTTCCACCTTCTCTGAAGCCAACATCACCCTGATACCAAAAGCTGATAGGGACAGAACAAAAAAGGAAAACTACAGACCAATATCTCTGATGAACATAGATGCCAAAATATTAAACAAGATCTAGGCCAACCGGATACAGCAACATATCAAAACGATTGTTCATCACGACCAAGTGGGATTCATCCCAGGAATGCAAGGCTGGTTCAACATCCGTAAGTCAATGTCATTCACCACATCAATAAAAGATAAGCCAAAAACCACATGATTATCTAATAGAGGCAGAGAAAGCCTTTGACAAAATCCAACACCCATTCATGCTCAAAACTCTACAAAAAATGGGAATAGATGGGAAATTCCTCAAGATAGTGGAGTCTCTATATAGCAAACCTACAGCCAACATCATACTCAATGGACAGAAGCTGAAAGCATTCCCCGTCAGATGGGGGACTAGACAGGGCTGTCCACTGTCACCGTTACTCTTCAACATAGAATTAGAAGTTCTTGCCATAGCAATCAGGCAAGAGAAAGAAATCAAAGGAATACAGATTGGAAGGGAAGAAATCAACCTCTCACTATTTGCAGATGATATGATAGTATACATAGAAAGACCTAAAGAATCCAGCAGAATATTACTGGAAGTTATTAGGCAATATAGCAAGGTATCAGGCTACAAAATCAATGTACAAAAATTAGTGGCATTTCTTTATGCAAACACTAAAGATGAAAAAGAAGATATACAGAAATCCCTCCCATTTACTGTTTCAGCAAAATCAATCAAATACCTAGGAATAAAGTTGACCAAAGAAGTGAAAGACTTGTATGCTGAAAACTATGAGTCGCTACTCAAGGAAATAGAAACTGATACCAAGAAATGGAAAGATATCCCATGCTCATGGATTGGAAGAATAAATATCATCAAAATGAATATTCACCCCAGAGCCATACACAAATTTAATGCAATACCCATCAAAGTTCCACCAAGCTTCTTTAAGAGAATAGAACAAACACTACAATCATTTATCTGGAACCTGAAAACACCTAGAATTGCCAAAACCATCTTGAGGAAAAGAAACAGAAATGGAGGCATCACACTCCCAGACCTTAAACTATATTATAAAGCCATCAGCATCAAAACAGCATGGTACTGGAACAAAAATAGGCACACAGACCAGTGGAACAGAATTGAAAGCCCAGAAATAAATGCCCACACCTATGGACATCTAATATTAAATAAGGGGGCCCAAAGGATTAAATGGAAGAAGGAGGCTCTCTTCAATAAATGGTGCTGGGAAAACTGGGTTGTAACATGCAGAAGAATGAAATTGAACCACTTTATCTCACCAGAAACAAAGATCAACTCCAAATGGATCAAAGAACTAGATGTCAGACCAGAAACAATCAAATACTTAGAGGAAAACATTGGTAAAACAGTTTCCCACCTACACCTCAAAGACATCTTTGATGAATCAAACCCAATTGCAAGGAAGACTGAAGCAGAAACAAACCAATGGGATTACATCAAATTGAAAAGCTTCTGCACATCCAAAGAAACTATTAAACAAACAAAGAGACCACTCACAGAATGGGAGAAGATCTTCACATGCCATACATCAGACAAGAAACTAATCACCAAAATATATAAAGAGCTCAGCAAACTTAGCACCAAAAAAGCAAATGACCCCATCCAAAAATGGGCAGAGGATATGAACAAAACATTCACCTCAGAGGAGATCCAAAAGGCTAACAAACATATGAAAAACTGCTCTAGGTCACTGATTGTCAGAGAAATGCAAATTAAGACAACACTAAGATACCACCTCACTCCTGTAAGAATGGCATACATCAAAAAGGACAGCAGCAACAAATGCTGGAGAGGTTGTGGGGACAGAGGAACCCTTTTACATTGTTGGTGGGAATGTAAATTGGTCCAGCCTCTGTGGAGAGCAGTCTGGATAACTCTCAGAAATCTAGACATGGACCTTCCTTATGATCCAGTAATTCCTCTTCTGGGGTTATACCCCAAGGACTCCATAACACCCAACCAAAAAGAGGTGTGTACTCCTATGTTCATAGCAGCACAATTCACAATAGCTAAAACCTGGAAGCAACCCAGGTGCCCAACAACAGATGAGTGGCTGAGAAAGCTGTGGTATATATACACAATGGAATACTATGCAGCTATCAAGAACAATGAACCCACCTTCTCTAACCCATCTTGGATGGAGCTAGAAGGAATTATGTTAAGTGAACTAAGTCAGAAAGATAAAGATGAGTATGGGATGATCCCACTCATCAATAGAAGTTGAGTAAGAAGATCTGAAAGGGAAACTAAAAGCAGGACCTGACCAAATTGTAAGTAGGGCACCAAAGTAAAAACCCTGTGGTGAGGGGTGGACATGCAGCTTCCTGGGCCAGTGGGGGGTGGGAGTGGGTGGGAGGGATGGGTCACAGTCTTTTGGTGGTGGGAATGGTGTTTATGTACACTCCTAGTAAAATGTAGTCATATACATCACTAATTAATTAATACGAGAGGGGGAAAATTAATTGTATGATCGAAGTTTTCAAAACACAAACAGAATCTTTTCTCAATATATTCAGTGTAATTGATATGCAGACTCTCTCAAAAGCCTAGACCAAGTAGATTAGAAGCAACCAATAGCACAGCTATATACAAGAAACTGGGTACTGTACAACAAACCATAACAAAAGGACTTTTCAAAGTTAACCCAATTACCAAATAATGTGATGATAACATTAACTATCGATTGTCTTTTTGAACCCTAAGACAGCAGGAACCTCACACCACCACTATAGAGCCTCTACTTCCCCAGTCCTGGAACCATTGGATAGGGCCCACTTTCCCGTATGCCTCACCCAATCCATATCAAATAATATTGCATCTGCCGATCACAACCTAACCAACATAAGGATTGCCTCCTCTTCATGCTTCACTTCAGACTGTGTCCAGAGACTTCACGTGTGGAATGACTACCCTTCAGCTTCATTACTCAGGTGAGACCTTTCCTTTCATAGTATACTCTAATTCCATCTCAGGTGGTTCACTTTCTAACATAGTCCCAAAACCTAGATATACACCAGTTTCTGTGAGAGAGAGCATATGTTCACACGTATCCGTCAACTACTGCAAAATGTATACCTGAAAGCAAAAGTACACTAGAGTTTGCAGTGAGTATCCCCCTAACACTTCCTCTCCACCACTCCAAGCTTTGGGTCCATGATTGCTCAACAACTTGTTTGGCTTCGTATGTTAACTCTCTTTTCAGTCACCGGGTTCCAGATGTCATCAGGATGCCGGCCAGGCTTCCCTGGACTGAAGACCCCACCACTGTGTACTGGAGCTCAGCTTCCCCAGAGACACACCCTACTAGGGAAGAGAGAGGCAGACTGGGAGTATGGACCGACCAGTCAACGCCTATGTTCAGCGGGGAAGCAATTACAGAAGACAGACCTTCTACCTTCTGCAACCCACAATGACCCTGGGTCCATGCTCCCTGATGGATAGAGAATGGGAAAGCTATCAGGGGAGGGGGTGGGATATGGAGAATGGGTAGTGGGAATTGTGTGGAATTGTACCCCTCCTACCCTATGGTTTTGTTAATTAATACTTTCTTAAATTAAAAAAAAAAGTGAAAAAAAAAAGAGAAAAAAAAGAGAAAACATAAGTAGAACCTGAACTGGAATTGGTGTATTGCACCAAAGTAAAAGACTCTGTGGTGGGTGGGTGTGGGGGAGAATACAGGTCCAAAAAGGATGACAGAAGACCTAGTGGGGTTTGTATTGTTATATGGAAAACTGTGAAATGTTATGCATGTACAAACTACTGTATTCACTGTTGAGTGTAAAACATTAATTCTCTAATAACAACATTTAAAAATTAATACATACATATATATACATATATATATATGTATATATATATATACATATATATATATGTAACCCATCCTAATAGGGAAAGAGAGAGGCGGACTGTGAGTATGGACTGACCAGTCAACGACCATGTTCAGCAGGGAAGCAATTACAGAAGCCAGACCTTCTACCTTCTGCAACCCACAATGACCCTGGGTCCATGCTCCCAGAGGGATAGAGAATGGGAAAGCTATCAGGCGAGGGGGTAGGATATATGGAGATTGGGTGGTGGGAATTGTGTGGAGTTGTACTCCTCCTACCCTATGGTTTTGTTAATTTATCCTTTCTTAAATAAAAAAATAAAATAAAATAAAATAAAATAAAATAAAATAAAGAGAAGGGGCCAAAGTCATCAAAAACAGAAAGAGACCTATGAGACATTAGGTACAGAATTTATCAGTCACAGGAAGGTTGGAGGCGTGGAGGGAAGAAGAGAAAACAAAAGGACAACTTTTGTAGGGAGACTGAAAGACTTACTCATAGATAAATATATTTTTAAGTGACACATATTTAAAATATTTGAGTAATATAAGAAGCCTAATTGAGTATATGTTAGAGTATATATACTCTGTAGCCAACAAGTAAAGAGTAAACATTCTTATCAGAAACATATAGGATGTCTGTGAATATCAACCAAGTGCCAGGTCACACAGTAAATATCAACAACCATCTGTGGCCAGTTACCATATAGATTATAATCTCTCATAATGATACATGGAACCACCTGTAAGAGCCCTACAATAAGTTTCAGCCCCTCCCAACCAGTCTGTGAACAATCCTACTAACCCAACAACCCAAAAAGGGACACTCCCAGATACTCCTCTAAAAGATCTTAAAAAGCCCTTTATTTCACTCCAACATCAACATAGTCTGACTCTGCCAGTAGATCTGTCCAGGGACAAGCAAAAGATACTACTGTCTGCTCTTCTACAAATCTTGATAGAGCTCTTTTCTCATTTTTACCCCCTCCAGATGATAAGAAATATATCCGCAATCTACCAATGCCTTGGAAGAAACATATTCATTCATTCCTACCTCCAGAGTCAGGAGATGTATCCAATCGCACTAAAGAACAAAGAAGTGACAAGGCCATAGTCCTATGAACTTAACAGAAGCCATTTCTGTTACATACGTTGTAATAGGCGAGTGCTCTGAGGGCTTTTCTCCTAGTGCTACCTACCTGAACAAACATATGAATAAATTTCCTTCCTTCTAGACACCAGATATCCATAGCCAACCATGTACCTGGTGACAAGTTCACCATCCATGGATCCTATTGTAGACACGCCGACAGAAATTATGAAGATAAGTTAAGGAGAATTCCTTGGAAAGCATGTAATTACAATGACACTCATAGATTTAAGGTAACTGAAAGTAGAACAAATTTTAATTCCCAACAAAGTATCCTTAATATACCCTATTAAACTCAGACCCTTCTAAGTATTGAAACTAAAACTTGAATTGAATGTCCTAAATCATATTCTCTTTATGACATCACATAAAGGACATCTATTATTTGAGCCCAACTATAGTACTTTGATGTTTCATTTATCATGAGGTTTACCAGAGAATTTCAGGAAAAAAAGAAAAAAAAACACTTATTAAGACCAATACAAGAATCCTCCAAGAGATAAAACATCTCTGCAGTCTGACAGCATTATATGCATCTTAGACATTATCTTAGAGTTTAATTAAATAGTTTTATTTTTTAGGAATTCTTCACTCCTTGATCATCATACAAAAAAAACCACAAGACTGAGACTAAGTATTATCTCCATTCTTAGATGAAGAGGGACAAGTCAACCACACAGAGCTCCAGATTTCTGTCGCTAGCCATACCACCCTGAACATACCCGATTTCTCACCTGTAAAATAAAAGCAGTAATCTTGCCCTATCAACCTCTCATACTTACTGAAAAAAAAAAAGGAAATAAAATAATTGGTGGAAAAGTACCTGAAAAACAAGTAAATCTGTTTGTAATATATTATTACATTACCCCAAAAGAGGACACAATGTACTATATACATTATAATAAATAGGTAAAAAGAAATGTACATATATATTCTGTATCAGATTTGCATCTGTGCTAAGCCCTAGTGGTAATGAACTTGGGGATGGAAGAAAACTTAAACTTGGCAAATCAGAATGATTCTATCTCTTCCAGTTAAAAACAATTCTCTTTAAGGCTAATTCAGTCATATTTTGGCAAAGAGTTAAAGTAAAGTTGAAGCTCCCCATCAGGATTCTCTGTGCTCAAAAGATTCCCCAGATAACATGTGAGCACAAGGAGAAACTGATGCATCCTTATGGCATTATAACAGGAATCTAGGTGTTAAACTGGTCCTATGCTCCTCTTCTGGCTCCCACTGACCTTTGGCTGAGAAAAACTCATTTTACTTGTCTCCTTGTTGTTCCCTATTTTCTCTGGGTATGCTCCTCAAGTTCCACAACTGAGGGAATGCCAGTTCCTCCCTCAGTCCAGCAGTCTACCTGAATCATAGCCTTACCTCATTTCTTTCTCCCCTTCAGAGATTCCAAGCCTCATTCTTAAATTTCATTCCCTGGTGAAAATGTCCTCTTTGTTTCTCTCTTCTACCCTGGCTATTGTGGTCCCATGCAGACCTACTTGTCTCTCAATCATCCTATTACCAGAGATGTGTGGAAAATCTGGATCTCTTCAGTGCCACTAACAATGGCTTGGGGACTAAAGGTGAGCACTCCCCTCTCCCGCTTACGCCATACTAACACTTATACACTTGTCCACATTTTTTTTTTGCCAGTAAAGGGCAATGTGCCAGTCAATCTACATCAAGAGTCCAAACCAAGGTGTGATGCAAGACGTTTTTGTTTGGGATGACCTACTTTTTTCTTTCTTGCTTGCTTGCTTTGTTTCTTTTATTTTTATTTTTATTGATGGGGTTAATGCTTTATAGAGCAATCACTGACATATGCATACAAATTCATTATGTAATAGGCCTCTAAAGTTTTCTTCCTATCCTCCCTCCCCAGAGTCCTCTGCTTTGGTGCAATATACACAATACACCATGACCTACCTTTTTTTTTTTTTTAATCCTATCTCCACTCCTCTTCACTTTGAGATTTGAAAAGAAGATGGGAGAAGAATAAAATACCCATATGCTTCTCTCTCTTGTCCCCCTTTCAGGGAACTGCTATACCTATCTTCAAAAGTTATTTTCTCTTTCTCCTACTTCCTCATGGAGAGAACAACAATGGTAGTCAAATATGCTGATGAAAAGAGGTAATGTAAATGTAGGTATCATCCCAACATGATCTTTGACATGTCTTTTCACTCAAGGGCCAGAAACTCTGCTCTGCATCTTCTCCTTCAACTACACAGGACACTGTATTTGTATGGCATTGATATGCTATACAAATATCTATTTGAATGCAAATAGTGACCAGAGCAGTGCTTTCAAATGGAAAAAGGCCCAGATCCATGAAAAAAAATTTAAACCCATTATGTCAGAATTCCACTGAAAAATGGTTATTACACAGAACTTACTAACAAAAAAAAATTAATTGTGGTACGCATATTCAGATGCAGCATTTCAATAAACACACATAAAAAAATTGGAGAGCTTTGAGTTTACAAGTTTGGAAAGACATTTTCTTAATGAATAACAGTAGCACTAGATCTTTTCATTTATGTTTCCAAAGGAGATTTAGGCAATGTGCTTTTGTACTACATGTGTCACCACAGACCAAAGCACCAGCTAGGACATTAGTGAGGAACATTTGTACTGAGGATTATGGGCCTTCTGGAGAAGGCAATGGGACACAAATAGGAGGAAGTCCTTTTGTCCCCTTAATCATTAACTTTTCCCTTTCCCACCACATATTTTCAATTTCTCTCCAGCTTGGGATCCTGGAGGTGGAGCATCTTTGAGATGAGGCAAAACGCTGAGAGGTTGGTGATTCTAATCTCTGGAAACACATGAATACTGAGACACAAAATGCTCATATTTAATGATATGCTGAAGTGTGACAATTTGTCACCAGAACTGCTTTCCAGTTCAGAAAATATTATAAGACCACAGATAGTGATATAGTGTCCATGCACATGTGTGTCCTGTCCAGGAGAAAAAAAACACTTGTAAAATTTTAGAAACTGAAAATGCATCAGTGAATAGATCTTTATGTAGGGTATTTATGAGGAATTTGGTTTGTTTTCTAATTCTGTTTCAACTTTTAAGGAGCACCATTAATGTGATTAATTAGCAAGAATTTATTGACTTGAAAAATCTCGACAGCCAAATATATATGATTTTTTAAAGTATTTTTTCAGGTGAAACTATAAACTGGAGACCTAATTAAGACCTGCTGTTTCCTGAAATTTTGTGTGTACAGCTCTGGGAAGGAAAGTTGCATAGAATTTAGAGGAATAGTGTAATGTCAAGAGAAAAATCCCAGCATTCTATTCACTTCTTTCAGACTTAGGTCTTACCTAAGAGCCACAGTGAATTTATATCTATGGTAAATATGAAAGCCCACTATGGAGCTGGCTAAGGGAAAACTCAAATCAACTCCAACGTCATAAGTTGAGAACTTTAGCTGTTCCCAGCCAATATTTCCAAATTTACACTTAAATACCATGATGGATCATGCAATTTTAGTCTCTTGACATTTTCTTACATGTTTTCTTCCAATTACTTTGCTAAGGATGAAAGTCTCTTTTTCTAAAAAGAGAAAATAAATTGGCCTGCAAGAAATATAACAGTAGAAGAGTATTCAGTGTAATTTTATTTATTTATTTATTTATTTATTTATTTTTATTTTTTTACTTTTGATGAAGTTACAAAAGACCTAAATTGAACCGATTACTGACTGGCAACCACTTTATCTGCCTTAGTTAGAAAAATTTATTTTCCTTTCCTAATATTGCCTTTTCATTCAATGATTTTGATGTAGACTTTAAACTGCAGATAAAAAGGGAGTTACATATTTCTGAAAATTGCCAAAGCTTTATTAGTTTAGCACATATTGATACAACATATCCCTAAATGTCATAATCTGAATGATAATAAACTTCTAAAGTTAAAACTGCATCAAAAAAAGTGATTTTTTTTTTTTTACTCACTTGAAAGAAGCTTTCTTTCAATGCCTCAGGTAGGAAAGAAGAACTATTTACAACTTAAGAACAGAAACCAATAGTTGCCACTCAGACATTGTGGACTGATAGTTTTGCAAGTTTGTTAAAATGTAAGGAGTTGGGGAGAAATACCGTAGGATTAAAAAAAAAATCTCTTCAAAAATAGAACTCTGTAATAAGAAATGTCTAACTGGCAAATCTCAGCCAAAAACCAAGTTACTTCCTTTAGATAACATACGAAATATCAGGTCATAAAGGATCAGCTAGCAATTTACAGTCCCAGTGCATAATTCTGTAGACTAAAAGCTCAGCAGAGCCAAAATACTCACAGATAATACCCTACACAAAAGCCCCTTTTTTTTCTACTTCATGGGTTGAGCCTCATTATGTGCCTTCCTAAATGCAAAGGGGAACAGAGGCTCTTCCTCCCCTTTATAGTAGTTTCAGTGCATTTTTCCAATAGCTCATTGCCCTAGAAAATGTCTTGGTCATTTCCTATAGGCATTCTCCATTCCCTCAAAGAACTAGAGATGGAAACATCATGGTTGTCTTTCATTCCTGATAATCTGGCTTCCCTGACTCCAACCTTGCTGCTTTTCTGCTTCTTCCCAGACCCAGTCAGCCTCTTGCCCAGGAACTCAAAAGACCCAGGCCACACAAGGGCAAAGCAGCCACGTCAGAGCTGCTCCTGGCACCAAGGAAAATTATTTGCCCCAAGAGGCAAACACAGCCCGGGCAGTGTCCAGAGTATCAATCCCTCTCTTCTGTGTTATAAAAGGCCCTATTGTAGAAACACAAATCACTCAGAGATGGCATGTACAATGTCTAATCACTTAATAGCTACTGGGCACCCACTGGGTACAGGCCCCAAACTAGACACTGTCTGTAACCTATTCACTGGAGAGAGCTGTGGGGGAGAGGGGTGATATGCCATGGATTTACATTCATCTTCTGTTCTAGCCCTTCACACCAGGGCACACGCGCGTGCGCGCGCACACACACACACACACACACACACACAACTTTTGAGCAAGCAGACATTAACAAACAGAAATAAACTATTTTGATCCATGAATAGCAAGGTAAGGAATATAACACAAAACTCTGACCTACTCTTGAATCCTGCTAATTAATAATAATTAATCAATTGTGTGACCATGGGGATATTACAGAATTTCTCTTTCCTTGTTTGCAAAGTGAAAATAATGGGTATGCCCAAAATTGTGTGGACAGCACTTTAATGTGTAGAATTGCGTGTGGCACATAGTAGGCTCTCAACATCATCAACTGCTTTTTCCATCTCTAGAATTCCAAAGGACTGTAAAGATATATACTTATTTTTCTGATGCTTACACAAATCCTAGTCATAAATATTTTAGCCTTGAGACAGAATTTAGATAGTTGGATTTCTGGTTTTGCTTCCTTTTAGGAAACTATGGAGAGGATACACTTGTTTTCTCCAATCACCTTAGTTCTGCTCTTAGATAAGGTTTACAAAGTACCTGAAGCAATAAAAAGGGTTAATTTCCTTCCAGTGTTCCAGATGTCTTCAGCACCTTGACTTCAGTAATATTGTAAGAACAGTAAGTCCTTTTAATGAAAGTGAAAGGTATGCATTGTACTTAAATCTGGAACTTTTTCGCCCCTGAAGAAACACTGCCACTGGACCAGCCACCCCACCTTTTAGATGTGGTAAGATACGTTTTTGCTTAGGTTTACTTTAAAACACACACACACACACACACACATTTTCAACCAAGTGAACTTGGTATCCAAGCAGTTAAAACTACCTCAGCACTAATAGCTATGAGCTCATCTTGTATTAAGACATTTTTAGTTAAACACCACAATCTTGGGAGGAAAAAAAAAAGTTAGTGTGCTTAACCAGGCTGGCTTGGAATAGCTCACAATATGACGCATACCACAGGAAATAGAGTGGTATGAGGCACCTACAAAATATTTTTCAAACAAGTCATTGACGCTGTAAGCCCCATGCCTCAGCTTTAGGAAGTCACTTATTAAGAATCAACACTAGCAGTGCCAAGCCAAGCTTTTGCTCTTGGTGATTTTCCAATTGAATATTCAGGGCCCTGTCTCAGTCTTGTTTTCAGGGGAGTACATGCTTGGAATGTTAGCAAGCTATTTGCTGGAAAAAATGCCCACAACAGGCCCAATGTTGATCACATTAATGCGTTTGAGTGGGTATAGAGTGCAAATGATTGAAAATGCTTCCAGATCCCCGTTGCAGGGGACAAAGCAGGCTCTGTTCTCTGATCTGATGGTCATTTTTTTTTTTTTTTCCAGTGGAGGATGTGGTGCAGGAAGAGGGAAGAGTGCCAATCTCTGTCTAATGGTTCCAAACAGGGCCTGGGCCTAACTCTCTGGATGCTGATGAGTGGGAAATGAAACACAGATGGGTCAGATGGGTAAGGAGAGGGGGATTACAGGTCAAGCCAAAGAGTTGGAATAAATTAAGTGCTTATGAGGTACAGAATGGCACATTGTTTAAGTGAATGGACGAGGAAAAACATTCCAGTATTGTTCAGTCCAGCAAGCAAGTCGCATGTTCCTCTTCCCAGACCAGTGTAGGCCACAGAGATCCTCATCATCAGGATGTATGTGAACAACATGCTAAAATGTGGCTACTTGGTGCCACAGGCACCGAATTTGTTTTATTACAGATGAGATGCAATTTATTGGGAGAAATGTTTGGGTTCATGTGGCAGATCAAGAGAGTCAGATTTGGATTTCCCTGGAGATCTCTGAGGAGAAGGTGAGTAACCACAAATTAATGCATCAGGGAAATAAAGTGACAAAAGAAATGTTTCATTGTGCCTGAAATATTGAACCAATTTCCCCCTTTTTAGCCTTTTAAACTTGTGCTCACAAATCAAGGAATAACTCAAAAAAAAAAATCTGTAGAAATTTGTAGTGCTCAGTAAGAAACAAAACTGAAGTTCAAGATGCTTAGTTTTAAGTGTCTTCATAACAGGGAAATATAATAAAATAGAGATTATTAGGAAATAATCCAAACAGGTTATTAATGAAAAATAAAATGAAGTACTGACACCCATTTTGTATTCTATATGAGTTAAAAAATATCACGAGATCACAAATAGTATGTATGTATGTATATGTGTGTGTGTGTGTGTGTGTGTGTGTATATATATGTATATGGTTATTCAATATTAAACAATCACAAGCCAAGATGGAGAAAGTGCGTTCTGGAAGGAACAAAACCAATAGAAAATAAGAAAAAGTGTCACATCAGGCGGAGAGCTAAAGTGGCAAGCAACAACAGAATTAGAAAAGTTCTAAAGCTTAGAATTAATAGTTTCTTTTTTAGAGAGGCAGAAATTATTTTCAGAAGTTTATTTTCATACCAGTCGTGTTTCCATTTTATGGACTTGACCTTTAACAGAATATCCCACAGGCTAAACTGGAGACAGCGGTTGACTGCAGTCCTCACAGTGCTCATGCTGTGGGTCTATGTAGTGATTGGAAACTTCAGAGACTGGAGGGAAAGCATTCTAAACAACCAGCATAGAAAGTCCTCAAGAGGCCAATGAGTTTCATTGTTAACCATTTCCTTCACTTGGTTCAATGAGTGATACTAAAACCATGAACATACCATCTTATTTGCCTCTGTTTAAGCCTATTTCAAAAATAACAGCTGTACTGCTTGTAATATACTTTACTTTATCCCTGAATCTTCTCCCCTCCCAAATTTTTGCTGAGTCCCATGCTTTTAGTCATAGAGAGAAACAACCTCAAGAATAAATAAGCAGTTTGTAAAGAAAATCTGAAACATAATCATGCCAAAAACATCACTATTGAGAGAGGAAAAAAAATTCTAGTTTAGGCTGAGAAAAATATAAAACTGTTATTCACAGGAAGAGGGACAGACCCATAAGAAACTAATATCCAGTTGTAGATATTTACTGTTTCCTTTTCAATGAAATTGATTTTTTTTTTTTAGTATCTTCTCTCTGAAACCTGAAAAATGATAGTGGGACATGTTTATGGGAGAATTTGAAGGCAGAGGCTATTTTGATAATACTTATATAACTGTGTGTTATAATCTAACACTGGAGAGAATTCCTTAAAAATAAAATACACAGAACAGAGTTCCCAGGAGCTTAACATTTTATTTGTAACATTCCTCAATGGGGATGTCCAAGTGTGGTGTGGTGTACGCCACAGAGGATTAGACCATGATATATTAATAGCAAGGGTTGAGCAGCAGAGCATCTCCTCATGAGCCAATGATGATACCTTGGCCACCTGACATCTTGCCAGAAATTACCATTGGATGGAAAGTGAGTCAGCCAAACCTCTCCCTCTATGAGGTGCAAACCTAATACAGGACGCAGAAGCTTCTGTAACTAATACCCTTAAGGTGGAAAAGCGGCATGGTCATGGTGAGATCACTGTCACCATTTTGCCTGATGGCACACTCACATACAGATAATCTTCTGAGGATGTGGCCCTCAGGTTTCCTAGAGAAAAACATTTTAAAAATATAGCTTTCTAGGGTAGCAGAAGGAATATAATGCCTCTATCATCCATCCTTCTAGTTTCTCTCAGATTAGCATGGCACAGTAGACAATAACTAGCAACAAATCAGGCCAAGTGGTGGCGCACCTGGTTGAGCACACATGTTACAATGCTCCAGGACTCAGGTTCAAACCACTACTCCCAACCTGCAGGGGGAAAGTTTTGTGGGTGGTGAAGCAGGGCTGCAAGTGTCTCTCTTCCTCTTTCCCTCTCCATCACACTCTTCCCTCTTGATTTCTGTCTGTCTCTACTGAATAAATAAAGATAATTTTAAAAAATAATTTAAAAATTAGAAACAAATCTCTTAAACAGGGTCTCCAAATTTTATATGCTCCAAGCCACAAAAAATTAATCCACCTTTGGGATTACCATTTATGAGGTGAAACTATAGAGTTTTGGAAGGTTTCCTTGATGTGTCCAGATTGAGGTTTTGTAGAATTTAGGCAAAGTAGTTCATTTGGAAGTTAAATGCACAGTTCCAATTCCTCTGATCCCCAGTACAGGACTGCTATCACACATAATGCAATTTTCATTTAACAAAGAAGTGGAATAGAGTCTTTTGCCTTTGGAGATATTCTCCTAAAAGTAAGTCAATAATCTCCAATTACTCTTCCCATTCTCCTTCCTTCCTTTCACCTCCCCTTCCCTTCCTTTTATCTTTGAAGATATAAAATGCAAGATATGGGGCCACACACTAGGTGGGAATTTTCTTTCCTACCAAATACTTCTAAAATAAGGAAGTAGTGTCTGACTACCAGCAAAGCCTATGCTCCATTCTGTTTTCCAGGTTTTTAGTTTTTTGCCAGGTTATTGCTGGGGTTCAGTGCTGGCACTATGAAGCAGACAGCCATATTTTCCTTTTTTTAAATTTATTTTTGTATTTGACAGGACAGAGAGAAATTGAGAGGGAAGGAGAGATAGAGAGGGAGAGAGAAAGATAGATACCTGCAGACCTGCTTCACCACTCATGAAGTGTTCCCTCTGTATGTGGGGAGCAGTGCACATAGTCATGTGTACACTGAACCAGGTGCACCACTGCCTGGGGCCCCCTATTTTCCAGCTATGGGAACAGATTTACACTTCTTTAGAAGATTTCCCTCCTCCTTAACTCTCTTATAAACAACAGCAGGTGTTCATAAAGCAACTGACTAGGACAGGATATGTCCGGTGGCTACGGAACACAACCAGCCTATCTTTACTATAAGAGGTGGTTACATCCTTAGAAATCCAAAATACTCCACAAAGTGAGGAACAATACTGCATCCAGTGGGAGTCTGGAAGGAAGGGTGTAATGTTCCTATTTTAAGGGGATGCTCTGACATTGCTGTTCTTGTAATAGTTCTCTTAAAATGTAAGTTATTATCTTTATTTATTGAATATACACAGCTAGACATCAAGAGGGTAAAGGAAGAGAGGGAGAAAGAGAGAGATCTGCAGCACTGCTTCACCACTCACAAAGCCTCCCCCCTCCCCCGCAGGTGGGGACCAAGGGCTCAAACCCAGGTCCATGAACATTGTAACCTGTGCACTCAACCAGGTGCGTCACTTGGCCCCTGTCCTTGTAATAGTCCTTTGGTAATAAATACAAGGAAAATACCATCATCCAGAAGATAAAAATTAATGCACAGAGGGGACATAGATGAGATTACATTCAAATGAACGATTTCAGCCTCGTCAATAATATAACCCATACACCAGTTCACCTCTGCAGAGTCACGTTACTGCATTTGAGTGTCTGCTATATGCTCAATTAAAATCCTACTCTGCTGGGAAACACCAGATCTCCAAGTGGTGACTTTATTGATTCAATAAAATTTAAGAAACACTGCTTATGGAAAAACACATTAATCAAAACTAATAAATAAGAGTTTACTCTGCAGTTTGGCTCTTTTTTATTTGGCAGAATTAAAACCACTCTGAAATAGCTTAGTTCATTTTTACTTCTTAATTGAGCCTAATAATTTAGTAATTTCCTGAGTTTGTAAACTCTTCATTCGTCAGTATTCTCTCACACTTAACCTTACAGAGCACATATTTTTAAGAAGTTGAACATAAGAACAGGAGAAAAGGGGGAAAGGGAGAATCCCTCCCTCTTCCTTCGCCTTAAAGAAACCCAGGATCAGCCCAGCTTTTGGAGGTGATGTCACGGTGTACTACACTACTAATTGGAGACTTCAGCATGGCCACAAGTGCTATGTTTTCACTAGGGACAATTTTATTTTAAAATATGTACCACAGCCTATTTCCTCTTCTGTTTAACAGCTAGAAGAAATAGCAGTGAGTCAAAAGTGTAAATGAACTGGACAAAACCTCATCAATTTCACTTTCCGACACACAAGTTTTCCCTTGGAAGGTAGCTACTATACAAATATTTGCTTGCTTATTCTTAGTACAACACTTACGTCAGCTTTTTTTTTTTTTTTTAAAGTGGGCGTTTGTTAGAAGTAACTGTCACTGTGCATGGGTGTGTTATGACCTTGGGGATAAAAGTTCAAAGCCTGAAGTACAATACCAGAGTCTGTTTGGGTGTCTTGCTGCTCCTTGGGTTTCTCTTTAGTCCCCAGAGAGGTGTCCCAGCTGCACCTGTTCTTGTCATATTGGTCACACCCCAGTCTTCCTAGTTTCTCTAGACCAACCCCTGCCCACTGTATGGTAAACAACTCATCATTTCTCTACTGTATACACCCTAAAAGCTAGTAATTGAGGTATGAGTCAGCCTGCGATGTGGAGCTTTGGAAATGTACCATGTAATTTTGTGTTATGATCCCTTTTTGAAAGTTACATTGACAGCATTATTCACTGAAAAAAGGTCTGAGATAGAAGAATATTTGGGACAAGCAGGAACATTTAAACTAGTTCAATGTCTACTTCAAAGTAAAATATAAATAATAAATTTAAAATAAAAAATAAAGGTAAATCCCTGCTTTGTCTTTAGATAAAACAAATCAAGTGCTACTACAAAGAGGCAGGAGGAAAACCTGGACTTGATTAGATAATGCCAAATTATTTTCCAGAGTTCCTGTACTAACTTGTGCTTCTACCAGCATTGTGTAAGTGTTCCCATTGTTCTACACTCTTGCCAGAGTAGATCTGAATAATTCATAATTTTCAAATATGCAAAATCACTTGAGATATGCAAATGTAGTAGGTGCTTTCCTTCCTACATTAAATTATTAAAATCTAGTCAAAAGGAAGTCTGTTGAAGTGCTGTGGGCTCAGTTTTCAATTCAGTTCCCATTCCTCACGCTCACAGTTGATCTTATTTAAGTCTATGGCTTTAACCACCAAATGACCTCCAAATTTATACTGCCTGTCCTGACATCACCCCTACTTTTTGCTTGGTTGCCTAATTCATGTCTCCTATTATATATTTAATGTGTAACTCAAATTTAACTTTCATCTCTATTTAATGGGACCAGCTAAAATCCGCATACAAGGAAGCAACCTATAAATTGTTAGAATGTCTCATGTCAACTTAGGTCAAAATCACTCATCAAATATAGGGAAACTCAAATTCCTTTATCTTTCATAGGATTTTATTCTTGTCCCACCACTACTAGGAGGGTTTATTCTTCAACAATTTTGGTTTTAAGTATTATGTCGATCAACTTTGGGATGATTTTTGCATACCTCTTCCCAGTTACGATATAATGTGCCATCTTGAATTTTTACTTAATTTTATAGAAGACACCAAACAGTAAAAATTCTCCTGAAAACACAATTATAAATGCTTATGTAATGTTTTATCATATTCATAAACCATAAATTCTCCCTTCCACTGCTGGCTGTTTACATTATTTTAAGAGATATTATGCTACTTGACTCTATTCATGATTCCCTCCAGGTCCTTTTTACATGTTTCATCAGTTGTTCTAGTTTGTTCTGCTCCTTTTGTATATTTGTGCATTTCACTGCTTCTTGGCAAGATTCCCTAGCTTATTCTGTACTTTATCTTCTTCAGTCCTAGATATAGTATTTTATAAAAGGAGCCATGGCTCCTTTTATTGGAGCATGCTATTTAGAAACCAAGATTCGGACAACGGATGCTATGATCCTTTTTGCTTAATTGTAATGATTTACATATAACAACATTTATTATCTTGACCAGTGATTCATATACAGTTTAGTAGCATTAAGTACTTTTATGTTATTGTATAACCATTCCTACCATCTGTTTACAGAATTCTCTTTCCCTATAAAAGTGAGACCTGTATGTTTATATTGTAGTAAAGGAAATGACTCTAGGGAAGGGGAGGATAGAGTCGGGGTGTGAAGAGGTAGTTGTGGTCCCAGTGCACAATGGTGGTGGAAAAGGAGCTAAGTTAAGGGTGAGAGTATTTTGTAGACACCACATGAAGATCAGAAATTGTACTTGTGTCAACAACTATACTATAAACCATTATTCCCCTCACAATAAGGTGACTTGAAATAAATATTTAAAAATTAAGAAAACACACATACGGAGGTATATTTTAGAAATACCAAGCCAAATAAAATAGCAAATTTCTTTAATTCAGGGGGAAAAAAGTGAGATTTCTACCCAGTAAACAATAGCTCCTTATAATCCTCTGCCCCCAAATCCTGGCAACTACCACTCTAATTTCTGATTATATGAATTTCATTTCTCTAGGTACATCAAAATGGAGTCCTCTGAAACCCAATTCCATCAGGACCCAGAGAGATAAGTGTTGGGATATTGTGCAGATGTGGCAGAACATTGGCAGGGCCCACAAAACATTATATTTCCATGCAAGTTTTATTTACAGATATCCACCACTTTGTCCCCTCAGGGTATCGCCCATTCCCTTGAGAACTGAAACCCTAGCAACAATTGCTATGGGAGCTTTCTACCTTCCCAGAGTGCCTTGTTTTCTCCACCCCCTTTTTCTAGCCAATCCTGTCCTGACTTGCCACTTCTGGAATTTCTCCCATAAAATCCCTCCTGCTTCTGCTTTCTCTCTCTTGCTCCCCTTTTCTCTCTCTTGTTCCCCTTTTCTCCTCCACGACCTGACCCAGAGAATGGCTGTTGCGCATAGTGGGAGGCGTCCATTTTGCTAGCTCCACATGGCCCCAACCACTGTGCTCTCACCCAACTCTTAAGATGCCAGCATGAATAAAGATTTGCATCCGAACCCCCACAAATTCCTGGTCTCTTCTCTCTCCCCCATGATGAAACCCAACGGATAAGAGGAAAAAAAGAAAGATATTTGGAAATAATAGGGGTGAGTGTGACTTAAAACAGAAGAGAATGTAGGACCATAGGGGGAAAAAAAATGGTCAGGGCAGGGGTAGATAGCATAATGGTTATGCAAAAGAGACTCTCATGTCTGAGGTTCCCAGAAGTCCCAGGTTCAGGCCCCTGAATCACTGTAAGGCAGAATTGAGCAGTGTTCTGGTAAAAAAAAAAAAAAAAAAAAAATATATATATATATATATATATATATAATTAATTAATTAATTTAATTAAGGCAAATATAGATAGATAGATATAGAAATAATAGTTGACCCATATCTATGACCTTGGGAAAACCACTGCACTTACCAATTGAGGGAATGGGGACAGAGAACTCTGGTGGGAAGAGTGTAAGAATTGTACCCATGTTATTTTGAAACTTTGTAAATCTCTAATAAAAACATTTTTTAAGTGGAGTCCTACAGCATGTGTCCTTCTGAGACGAGTTTCATTTAACATTAGCTTCAGATTCACCCACCTTGTAGTTAGTGTCATAATTTCCTTCCTTTTTAAGGCTGAATAAAATTCCATCACATGGACATAACACATTTTGTTTGAAATAAACTTTTGTTTGAATAAACTTTTTCATATCGCATGCTACTACTATAGGCATGGATATAAATATTGGTCTCTTTGAGTCCCTGCTTTCAAATTTTTGAGTTATTCACCTAGAAGCAGAATTGCTATACTTCATGGTGACACTATATTTAATTTATAAAGGAAAGGTCACACTATTTTGCACAGCAAACACACTAATTAACTGTTCTGTCAGTAGTGTCCAAAGGTTCCAATGACTCCACAACCTACCAGCAATTCCAAAGCCATAGACAGTACAGTGTCAGGCATGAACCCTAATGAAAACTGCCAAGTTTAGGTGAAAATGATGTTTAGTGTTTGTTCATCAATGGGTAATAAATGTGTCATCTGAATGGGGAGGAGCAAAGGTGAAAGGTGTTGCTGGTTAGTGATTTCCCAAGCACGTGCAGGGGTCAGAAATGCATAGGATAGCCCTGCACCTGCCTTTCAATTTTTCTGCCAAGTTAAAGGGCTCTAAAGTATAAAGTCTTTAAAAGAAAAATAAACACAGAATATTTCTCAACATTTCTTTATGGCTTCAGTGAGTTTGTTGAATGATAGGTTGAACTTCGCATATAGGGCTGGGAAAACAATTGCATTGACAGTGTCATCTGAGAAAATTAAGATAAATATTTATTTTTAACAGCATCAAATGAAACAATGTTCATTTGACTTCTTTCCAGAAACCTGTAATGTTTGATCCTTTATAGATCATCTTTCTTAGCATTACCCACACATGAAGTAGTAGGAGCTTAGGGCTTATTACATTTATGACAAGCTATTTGCAGTAAAAGTGCCTTTTGAGCAATTACTAAAGTACTTAACACAATATTTAAACTAGCTGGTAACCAAGTACTGGAAGCAGTCTAAATGCCCATAAACAGATGATTGGACAAAGAAGTTAGGGAAAATACACTCAATGGAATATGACTCTGCAGTCTAAAAAGATATTATTTCCTTTGGAAGAAAATGGATAGATCTTGAGGCAATTAAGCTTAGCAAAGTAAGCAAGGAGGTGAACTACCACATGGCTTCACTCATAAGTTAACTTAAAAAATAGAAATGCATCAACTTGAAAAAAAAAAAGGTATTCAAACTGTCTCTCTAAGACTTTGTGCAAACTTGATAGTTACCATTGTTTGGAACACTGAACTTTGGTGATTGATGCTGTGTAGCACTATTCCCCTCTAATCTCATAATCTTGAAAACCACTGTTCAACCAATAATAAAATTGTTAAAAAATAGAATAAATGGTAAGCTAACAACCTCACAAAATAAATTATTAAGCAGACAAATTTTGACACCCTATTCCTTTCCCTTGAAAAACTCAGTGAAAATAACTTTGTGAGAATGAAGAAGCATTTTTAATTGGCTGATTTAAAAACCCCTTCCCACTAGAGAAGAATCTTTAGTCTGATGAAACTAAAGTAATCTAAATGGAAATATTGGTTCCCACAGATTTCTACTGGCTTTGATGATAAAACCTTCTGCTTTGTCTATTTCCTTTTGATCTCGTTGAAAAAGGATGCTGGGAAAGGCTAGGACCAGGCTCCATCAATGACCAGCTGCTGATACAGCTGTGGCTTGTTAAGGCCACAGGACAAGGCAAAGTTCCAGCATGTTTCCTGTTTTATCACATTCTTAAGTTAACATTATATTACTAAGAAAAGTGATATCCACAGATGCAGAAATGTGGTGTGTACTGAAGGCAAAATGGATCGTAAAAATGAGGATCCAGCTACATATTTCAAAAATTAAGATGTTAGAGCTTATCAATAGAACCTTTATTCCAATTTAGCAACTTGAAACCAAGATCTGCCTTTAGATAGTTTACTTGTTTAAGATTGATGGGGAGAGAGTTTGAACTCTCTGGAGAAACACATTTTCTGGTCTCAAGTATCCAGATGGGTTTGAATCCTAGATCCAACCTCAGAGGTTGAAGGAATGCTACAGAAGGCCTCCAGCTGATACTGGGATCTCAACTATGACTCTCACTGCGTTCCATTCAGGAAATGAGGAGCAACTCACTTTTTACAAGGTGTTAACTAAGCTTGGCTGAACAGCCCAACTGAAAAATCAAGCATGCCCAAACACTTCATGTTTATAAAAACAAACTCCATTAACTTGCCTGGCTTCCCTTTTCATAAAATTACAGATGATTTAATGCATATCTAAGTGCAGTCCAATTTTCCTGCAAAAATGCATGTTCTGTATTATGTTTGGCACATTGTAAGCGGTCAACGTGTAATTGTTGAATTGAATTAGAATTGCTTTGTTTTGTATAAAATTATAATGGAGGGTTTTATAGAACTTGTGACTGCCCAACTGGTATGAAATAGAGTATTTACACAAGCTATAAGAACCAGCATGCATACCTGAAAGGAAGTCCTCTTTTCTTTCTTTCTTTCTTCCTTTCTTTCTTTCTTTCTTTCTTTCTCCCATCCTTTTTTTCTTTCTTTCTTTTTTAATACCACAGTGCATCCTTCCAAAATAAGACTTAAAAGGAAAAAGAAAAAATTGTCTAACAACTTGCTCTGTCAAGTTAGGCTTTATTATTGGTCTTTCCAGAGTAATTTATATGAGTCCCATCCTATATACCTGATAACTTGAATTATTCTAGTAAACCCAATTGTAGGGCCTTTTAAAAATTTCTTAAAATAATTCAATGATAGTAACTACTATGTGTCTTTATCCATTTATGCATTTATTCATATTAAAAGGCAATAAATATACTATACTATACTATGTATCCATCTACAGAGACAAAATACAAAGAACACAAGCCCTCTGAGAATTTACTAGATTTGACCCATCCCTAATCCCATTATCTAGCCCTTCTCCATGAGAAGAAAACATTTACTCCTATTTGTAAATCTGCTTAGATTTGTAGCCAAACAAAAGAAAAATACTACAATATATTTTTATGTATTTCTCTTTCAATGTTTTGCAAAGAATGTAAATAAATAAGGGTGTGGGGGGGGGCGGAAGTAGCACAGTGGGTTAAGTGCACATTATGCAAAGCGCTAGGATCTGCTTAAGGATCTTCTTTAAAGCCCTCTGCTCCCCACCAGTAAGGGGGTCGCTTCTCAAGCCTTAAAAGCAGGTCTATGGGTGTCTATCTTTCTCTCCTCCTCTCTGTTCTCTCCTCCTCTTTCAATATCTCTCTGTCCTATCCAACAACAACACTAGAAATGACAGCAAGGACAACAAAATGTGAAATATGCCCTCCAGAAACAGTGGATTCATGGTGCAGGCACTGAGTCCCAGTGATAACCACGGAAGCAAAAAAAAAAAAAAAAAAAGATAGCCAAATAAGTAAATAAATAAGGGTATGATTATTACATATATTCTTCAAAGATACCGAAGGTTCTCTTAACCTTATTGTAGAAATAGTACAAATAAAACTCATAAAAGAAATAAACACTGTAGTCTTCAAAATATATGCTTTTCTCATAGTTTAGTCTTAGGAGATGTGATCCCCTCACCATAGACAGGTCATATTTAGCACATTTCATGCATAATCAAGTATAATTTTCTGTCCCTATCTAACTCTACACTGTGCCCTAAAATGGAAAGCACATTTCATAATGATGAAATCCACCACACCTCTAATCTATGGTCTACACCCATGTGGAAATTTTACACCCAGTGGGGGCAAGAGGAACCATTAGCTAGTAAGGCTATTACTGTTTGAAATGTTATTGAAATTTATTTTTATTAAAACTCAGAAATGTTAAGTATCAATATAAAATTAACAGAAATCCATGCACAGCTTAGCAACAAATACACGCTTGGGAATATATACATCTACTATTTTTAAATTTTTTATTTGTTTTAATTTTTTTAATTTTTTGCCTCCAGGATTATTGCTGGGGCTCGATGCTGGCACCATGAATCCACTGATCCTGAGGGCCATTTTCTCCATTTTATTGTATAGGATAGAAAGAAATTGAGAGGGGAGGGGAAGATAATGGGGGAGAGAAAGACACCTGCAGACCTGCTTCACTGCTTGTGAAGTGTCCTCCATGCAGGCAGGGACTGGGGGAAGAAGGTTTGAACCCAGATCCTTCAAACTATGCCAGTCCCTGTTTGGGTACCAGATGCCATGCTAGCTTCACTGTGGGAGATAGACGACCAGGGACTCATGGCTGAGCTGGGAAGCAGTGCAATGCTGGCTTTATTCATCTGCATTTATACTCTCCAGGAAGGAAGTGGTAGGGTGTAAAAACAGGATGTGACTAGGAGAGGAGGCGGAGTGGAAAAAGAGTGTGAACCAGTGGGGATTAAACCAATGCCCTGTAGGCAGGGCAGAACTCAGGTAAAACAGTGATTATGTAAATAGACCACAGTGTTAAGCAATACAAGCGAACCTAATGTGATGATCAAAATAGAAGGGGTCTCAGAAGCAGAATTAGAAGCAGACCAACAGTACTATGTGTGCTTAACCGAGTACACCACCACCCAGGCCCATCTCTACTTTTAAAACTGTAAAAGAAGTTTCATTCATATAAAGGTTAAAGACCAGAGCACCAATAATTCATTTGTAATGTATGTAACCTAAGAAAAAATAACTGTGACTAATAATCACATCCAGATGATGTTTGTGTATTGATATAATTGGGAAGTTGAAGTAAATTATTTTCCTTAATATCCTGGTAAAATGGAACAGTTCCTCAAACTTTTAGTTCAGTCATGAAAATTAAACTAAATGTTCATGATATTTATCTACATGCTCTAGGTCTTTCAATAGACTGATATATTGTTTCAGCTTAGAATATGATTTAGCTGTAAGATATATGAAATCATCCTTTTGCTTCATTTTGGACAGAACTTTAAGTGAAGTAAGGAAGAATTTTAAGTGAAGTAAGCCAGAGGGAAAAGGATAAATACCAAGTGATCTCACTTATAGTTGGAACTTAAACAATGAAAGAAAGGAAAAAAGACAGGATGAAATTTAGACTGAGTGTGGTCTATTGCAGCAAAGCAAAGGACTCTAGGGAGAGGGGAGACGGGAATAGGTAGAGCACTGGGGATCCACTACGTGATGGTGGATAATGATTTCAAATTGTTATAAAAGAGTGGTGTACAGACACTTATTCCAGGAAGATTTTTTTTAAAATGTATGTATGAGGGAGTGACATTTGGAGTCCTGGAGCATGATGGTAGGAAAGACCTAAGTTGGGGGTGAATGAGTATTTTACAGACACCTGGCATGGTGAGATAAGAAATTTTACCCATGTGTCAACAATGGTTCTTTATTATTTACCCAATAAAATAATTTGGGATTTCAAAACAGACATTATGGGCCTAGACATCAAATAAATCACTCTCTCTATTGTTATTGGTCATTCCTATGAGAAACAATACAATAGACCCCTTTGTGGGCCCCCATAGGACCTTGACCTCAACTTGGATCAACAATGGTAATAGATGTTCCATCCTCCAAAGGGAGGCTGGACAGTATACTGTAGCTACACATGAGGAAGATGGGTCCTGATATTGGGGCAGCTTAGAATGTTCCTACTTATGACCACAGAATGTGAGCTCAGATCTACAGGGATGCAGAGGTCACATAGGCTCCTAAGCTGAATATGGGCCCCAGATCAGATCAAATTGATGGGGTTTACAGTCAACAATATTTATACACCTTTCCCATAATTGGGAGCTACTCTCTTCCCTAATCTAGCTTTCTGGTCCTTCTGCCAACCATGACATCACCTCCCCAGACAATAATTAAGATCCACCTGCATATCAGATTTCAGGCTCAGGTAAAAAAACAAACAAACAAAAAACCACTAGTATAACCACAGGCCCTTTGAAATATAACTAAAATATGACTACTAGCGATATACAAAATGGAGGGTCCCCCAACTCTTCATCTGCACTATTCCAGTCTTTAGGTCCATGAGTGGTTGTTGGTATGCTTCTAATTCTGCTTCTAAAAACCCTTTCTGTTTCATTTGGTTTAATCCCCCCTGTAACACTGTATTCTATTTAACATAACAACTGTATTCTATTAACATTAACACTGTATTCTATTTACATAACCACTGTTAACTAAGCACCGGCATGCCTGCAGGGCATTGGTTTGATCCCACTCAAAGCTGTGGTCTATTCACATAAACCACTATTAACTAAGCACCACCCTCCCTCCAGGGCATTGGTGGTTCAGTGGTAGAATTCTTGCCTGCTCCGCCCCCTCTCATTGTCACACCCTGATTTTCACCAATCTCTTTTTGCTCCACTCTCTCTACATCACATGCTGTTTACACCCTACTTGGCAAGTATATTTAAGGACAGGATTGTGAGTTTTAGTTTAGTTTAGTTTAGCTTAGCTTGGCTTAGATTGTTCTGCATTCTGCATAAGTAAAGTGATACTGCATACAGCTCAGCCATGAGTCTCTGGTCGTCTGTCTCCCGCCCGAGAAGCTAGTCCGGCAAGTGGTCAACAATTTCTTTGGCTTTGTATGTTAACTCTCTTTTCAACCACCAGGTTCCAGATGCTAGCATGATGTGACCAGACCTCCCTGGACAGACAACCCCACCAATGTGTCCTGGAGCTCTGCTTCCCCAGAGCCCTTCCCCACTAGGGAAAGAGAAAGACAGGCTGGGAGTATGAATTGACCTAGTATGTTCAGTGGGGAAGCAATTACAGAAGCCAGACCTTCCACCTTCTGCATCCCACAATGACCCTGGGTCCATACTCCAAGAGGGTTAAAGAATAGGAAAGCTATCAGGGGAGGGGATGGGATACAGAGTTCTGGTGGTGAGAATTGTGTGAAGTTGTACCCCTCTTATCTTATGGTTTAGTCAATGTTTCCTTTTTATAAATAAAAAAATTAAATAAAAAAGGAAGTAAATAGAGTTTCACCTTAAAAAATAATAATTTGGGGAAAAACTGTTCTATTTTCAAAGCTAAAATGTTATAGAATGAAGTAGCAATGGTAGGAACTGTCCCACTCTCTTCAGGGAGGCTGGGTCGTCCTACCCTGCCACTCAAGGAAGACTGATTCTGAAATTAGTGCAGGCTAGAATGTCCCAGTTGTGACCATATACTGTGAGTTCAGACTGACAAGGACATAGAGGTTACACAGGCTCCTGTGCTAAATATGAATATATTTGTGCCTTGTGTCCGGTGGATAGGGCAAACAGTTAACTTTACTCATAGATTTTCTTTAAGATTGGGAGCTATTCTCTGCTCTAATCCAGCTTTCTAGCCCTGTTCTCAACTCTGATATCATCTTCTCAGAAAATATTCTTGTTCATTTCTATGTCAGCTATCAAACACAAGCAAAAACTACAAAAGTCATAGGAACATATCTAAAATAGATATCCCAGCTTCTTTCCACCTCCTACCTAAACCTCCTCTATATTTTACCAGATGGATTTCATATAAGTGAGATTATAATGGTTTAATTGAACTGACCCTTGATCATCTGAAAAGCCTTCTTGGAAATATGAATATAATGGCAGAATTTAATGGAATGAGATATCCAAGAAAATCTGAAAGAATGGGGTCGGGCGGTGGCGCAGTGGGTTAAGCGCATGTGGCGCAAAGCGCAGGAACCGGCGTGAGGATCCCGGTTCGAGCCCCCGGCTCCCCACCTGCAGGGGAGTCCCTTCACAGGCGGTGAAGCAGGTCTGCAGGTGTCTATCTTTCTCTCCCCTTCTCTGTCTTCCCCTCCTCTCTCCATTTCTCTCTGTCCTATCCAACAACGAATTGTGTCAACAAGGGCAGTAATAATAACCACAACGAAGCTACAACAAGGGCAACAAAAGGGGGGAAAAATGGCCTCCAGGAGCGGTGGATTCATGGTGCGGGCACCGAGCCCAGCAATAACCCTGGAGGAGGAAAAAGAAAAAAAAAAAATCTGAAAGAATGAAGGAAGGAAGGAAGGGACAGAAGGAGGGAAGGAGGAAGGGAAGTAAGAAAGAAGGGAGGAGAAAAGAAAAGATAAGACAGAAGCACAGCAGGTACAGGTGAAGGGGGGTGATTTTGTTCATTTGTTTTTGTATTTTTAATTAGGGAGGCATAAGTCATTTCATTTAGATCAGTCAACCCTGAAAGTTGAAGTAGAATATCTTTACTATTAGTTGTTTCATGTTTCTGAAATTATTCAAATCAAATGATCATTTCAAACTCTGAGGGGTTTTTTTGTTTGTTTTTTCCAGTTAGACTGAGAACCTCTTGAGGGCCACAATCACATCCTTTACATTTATTAATCTTGTGCTCTTCCTTTACAGCACAGGGCTCTATACAAAGCAAGTACATATGCTTTCCAGAGATATTTATTGAATACCACCTCAAGCAAGGTTTGGTGGACGCTGATGTGGAGGACACAAAGATGTATCCACAAAGCAATAGTATATCACTTTGACCAAGAAAATGGAGATCAGGTTATCTCCCCCTTACAAACATGTGGAAATGTTGTATTTGATATATAAAAAAATGACTTTTAGAAATTGCTGTCAGCCGCATATCACTCTGCACTGACAAATACACAGTGTCAATATAATATTGTTATATCTCCGTCCCACATCATCCATCACCAGCTTATCTGTGTTACACAGTTTCTATTTCAAAGCATTAAGGAGACTCTAGGGTGGATAGTGATTTAGGATTTAGGAAGAGATGAGAATAGCTGCATATTTCCTAAGGAGTCCTGGGTGTATTTTGTGGGAATGAAGATCATGATGATCATGATAATCATGATGATAATGATAAGGTCCCCAGCTGTCTGTAGAAGTTCCTTTCTGGGAAACAGCTGGCAAGTCATTCTCTAAAGATCACATCTGGGTTGATTTGCCAGCACTCAAATCCCATTGATCTGGTTCTGTTCTAGCCCTCTGTACTCACAGTTCAAAGAGCAGGGAGGCCTGTAAAGAAATTACTGCCATATTGTTCAATCGGCCACAGTGAGCAACATATACGATTATAATTAGGAACACATTAAGGGAAGCAGCTCAGTGGAGATAAGCTGCTTGACTGCATACGCTTTTTGATGAGGGCTTAGCGCCAATCAGAGAAGAAAAGATTAAATGTTTGTTACCAATCCTTTTGAACTTGTGGCAGAACATGTGGTAAAGCATTTTTGATTCAAATTAAAAGCATCCTAGGATAAAAATAACCCTGTTCTCCCAGGACTTTCCAAGTGAAACCATTTGGAGACTGATTTATTGTATATCCCTTAACCTCTTTCCACCAGCATGATTAACGTAAGCATTTCTGAATCCCATGTAAGCCTGGACAGGTATTTGTCTTGTTACACATCTGCGGAACAAATGGCAATACAAATTATACACTCAACAGATGTAAGTTTTCAAAGGCCAGGCAAATTTAATTTGACTATGCATGTAAATGAAAAAGTTCACTGAGCTCTGAGGTCAGTGATGGGGGTTACAGGTAAAGAAGGAGGTTGCATCAAACATCACCAAAAGGCCAACAATTCAGAAACCCTTTAAACAGAGCTTCCTAAGCCAACCAGAGAAAATAGAGGCTTAAACCAGAAAGGCGAGTTTAAGAGAAGGTGGAAAAAGAAAAGGCCAGGCTGGGCAGACAGCATAGTGGTTATGCAAAGGACTCTCATACCTGAGGTTCTGAAATCCCAGGTTCAATTCCCAGCACCACTACAAGCCTGAGCTGAACAGTGCTCTGGTCTTTCTCTCTGTCTCTTTCTCATTAAAAGATTAAATGAAGATACATTTTTAAAAACTGAAATTTAAAAAAAGAAAAAGAAAAGGCTTTGTCTGACCACAACATTCAGAATGCTTTTCCATGGTAATTGAGAAGAAGAAAAAAAAGACAAGATGACCGTATCATACATTTTAGGTTTCCATGTGAAAAGAAAGCATGGTTTTGTGGTTTCTTTTGGAAATGGAGAAAAGAAAGTTAGTTACGGATTCAGCCTCTCATTTCCTCTGTGGTTATTGGCAAGTCATAATCTCTCTGGGCCTATCACCTATAAAACTGGCATATTAGTGTTGACCCACTGCATAGGAATCTGAGGTCTGATATCCTTCTAAAGTGATTGTTAACCTATTTAAAATGACATTACATGTTGTATATTTCTTAAGTCTGGAAAACGTATAACTATATGTCATTATTACCTGCCAAAGGAATACTTTAGTTTAAGTTCATTTTATTCACATTATATAAAACTTGAATTTCCTTTTTTTTTCTTTATTGGGGGGATTAATGGTTTACAGTCTGTACATGTGTAACATTTCTCAGTTTTCCACATAACAGTTCAAACCCTCTAGGTCCTCCTCTTCTGCCATGTTCCAGGAACTGAACCCTTCCCCACACCCCAGAATCTTTTACTTTGGTGCAATACACCAAATCCAGTTCAAGTTCTGCTTTATGTTTTCTTAGTTTTCAACTTCTTTTTTTAAAAAATTATTTGTGATTTAATAATGCTCAACAAGATTGTGGGATAAGAGGGGTACAATTCTTAACAATTCCCACCACCAGAGTGCCATATTCCACCCCCTCCATTAGAAAATTCCCTATTCTTTATTCCTCTGGGAGTATGGACCAATGATCTATGGAGTGCAAAAGGTCAAAGGTCTTACTTCTATATGCTTTTCCACTGGTTATGGGAGTTGACAGATTGATCCATACCCCCAGCCTGTCTCTACCTTTGCCTAATGGGGTCGGACTCTGGGGAGGTGAGGTTCCAGAACACATTGGTGAAGTTGCCTGCCCAGGGAAGAAAGTTGGCATCATGGTAGGATTCTTCAATTTCTGTTTATGAGTAAGATCATCCCATATTATTCCTTCTCTTTCTGACTTATCTCACTTAACATGATTCCTTCAAGCTTCATCCAAAATGAGGCAAAAACTGTGAAGTCGCTGTTATTAATACCTCAGTAGTATTCCATTGTGTTTATATACCACAACTTGCTCAGCTGCTCATCTATTAAGACACCTAGGTTGCTTCCAGGTTTTGATTATTAGAAATTGTGCTTCTATGAACATAGGTATATACAAATCTTTTTGGATGGGTATGTTGGGTTCCTTAGGATATATCCCCAGGAGAGGAACTGAAGGATCATAGGGTAGGTCCACTTCTAGCCTTCTGAGAGTTCTCTAGACTGTTCTCCGCAGGGATTGAACCAATTTAAATCCTCACAAGCAGTGCAGGAGGGTTCCTTTGTCCTCACAACCCCTCCAGCATTTGTTGCTGCTACATTTTCTGATATATGACACTGAATTTCTAGAAGTAGTGAAGTTCCTAGTGTCTAATTAAAGAAAAACTCTTCAAAGACAGACAGACAGACAGACACACACACACACACACACACACACACACACACACACACACACATTTTCTCTACTTATTACAAATTCTTCCCTGATAAGGTGGATGTAGTCAATAGGATTAATGCTAAACTTCTGAAAGCACTAAAAATCAATAGTTAATTCAACAAGAAACACTTTAGCACTTGAGTTATCAAACTCTGTCAAGATGTCCACATTCTATTATCTAAAGTATTGTTCAAGTTCCCAGGGATGTTGACAGGTGTTTTATGTAAAAAGCTCTTTTATCATAACATTTTGGAACACATTTAATTAAACCAAGTAACATGACTCTCTTTTCTATGGTATTGTACATGGTACAATTCTAAGACAAAGTATGAAATGTTTTCTGAACTTTTTATCCCTTTGCTGTTAAATTCTCTCAAGTCTATTATTCTAAGGAGAAAAAAAATGAGTCAATGTTCATCTAAAAAGCTTGGCTATGCTTTTACTGTTAGAGAATAGTGAATGGAATGGAGTTCCTTTTAAAACAGAAAAATTATTTCCAAATTCAAATGAGACTGGTTGAAAATAATGATTTGCCTTTAGAAAGAAGATTAAAGCAAATGAATAGATACAGTATTAATACCTATTTTCTCTTATTCCCACAAGCAAGAAGATGATGTTGTTGTTACTACTCTTACTTCATTAGTTTATTTGCTTTCTTTTCCGTAGGAATAATAATAACAATAACATTATTTGGAGCAGTATTGGTCTGTCCTTACTATAAATGTGTCCCAATTACTAGAGGGCCAAACAAGTGAAACCTACACCTTATGACAGTTTTATAAATAAGCATATAGTGTTTAAATAACCTGTTTTGTTCTTTGAAATGCCAATTAGGAAGGAAACTCTTGCTGCTTTATAGCCACTAGTCAGGGAAGTCAGAGTTACAACTACACAGCAGTGAAAGAATAACTCGTGTCCTCCTAAATGACAAAGTTGAAAGGAAGTAAGGGACATCTTTTTAAGTACAAGTGGTATAAATGACAACGAAAATCCATTAACTACTTTTACAGCCAATAGCTAGGTAACAGCAATGTCCTTCCTGTGGATACCTTTATATCATGAAGCTACATTCCACATTAAATTTTGAATTCCTTAAGGTCAGAGATGACATCTTATTTACATTCTTTTATTCCTGGAATATTCTGTAGTGCCTGAAACCTGTCACACAGTTACTGACTTGAGCTGAAATCAAATGATCCAGAAAAAATATACATTTCATGAAGATATAGTCCACAATACTTAGAATATTAAGGATGAATCTTGTTTTCATCATGAAAAGAAAATATTCCATATTTATGTAGACGTTTCTAGCGAGAAGGTGTATATTTGTAACTCAAAAAGATGACATAAAATCATATATATCTTTTATCAATTCTGAATCACACAGTCTTGCTCAAATAATATATACAAATTATTTATATATCTTTATATATAATGTAATATAAATTTATATATACTATATAGGTAATTATATATATATAATAAATCAATATAACGAACTGTAGGCAGGGGAAAGGTGGCTGAATAGAACTGACCTATTTATCTCTCTTCCTCATATAAACAAAAAAGAAACAACGAAGTATTTTTAAAAATGAGTGGGCCCTTAGCTGGCTCATCTGGTAGATCACACATATTATGCACAATATATGACCCAGGTTCAAGTCCTAAGTCAACACATGGGAGGACCTGCAAGAGAGCTGCTTTATGAACAGCGGAGCAAGGATGCACTGTTTCTCTTTCCTCTCTGTATCTCACTGTCTAGCTGGGGCATAGTGGAGAAAGAGAAGAGGAGGGGAGAGGAGGGGAGAGGGGGGAGGAGAGAGGAGAGGAGAGGAGGGGAGGGGAGAAGAGGGGAGAGGAAGTGAGAGGAGGGGAGGGGAAGGGAAGGGGAGGGGAAGGGGAGGGGAGGGGAGGGGAGGGGAGGGGAGGGGAGGGAAGGGAAGGGAAGGGAAGGGAAGGGAAGGGAAGGGAAGGGAAGGGAAGGGAAGGGAAGGGAAGGGAAGGGAAGGGAAGGGAAGGGAAGGGATGGGAAGAGAAGATGGCTGCTAGAAGTGGTGGAGTCATGCAAGCAATGAGCCCCAGTGATAACACTGATGAGAGAGAGAGAGAGAGAACAGAGACAGACTTTGTACAAGAGGCAAAAAAAGCTCTATATTCAGGAAGTGGAGCAAAGAAAAATACTCTCTCTCAAGAAGACAAAAGCCTCCCATATGACAACAAACTGCAAGCAGAAGAAATCTAAAAATTATGGGACCCTGGGGGTAGAAGAGCAGACTGTGACAAATTCCCAGCTTTCCGATCGTATTCCTACAGCTCTGAAGCAACATGGCATATGCATTTAATAGCCATGAAAATAAAGCTCCCTCAAACCAGCCATGAAACCTACTAGATCTCTTATGGATGCAGTTATATTGAAATTCAGTTCCCATTATAACAGACCCTGAAGTGGGTAACCATACTCATAGTTTGGCAGAATCTGTGCCATTCCAGAAACAGAGTATGTGCAGGGCTATTACTATTTAGACAGAGGCCTCAGTTACACAAATGATCCAAGTCCCCACTAGCGTTATGACTATTGAGTATTCACAAGCCCAAGCTTTGGGTTGATACCCAGGTTCAAGCACAGACCTCTAGCCCAAGTCCTCATAAAGCATCAAACAAAATAAAAATACAAAGAAATTACTCACACTGTTGAACCAAGACAACTACAACTCAATACTGCCATGTAAACCTCTTAAGGAGGACAATGAAACTATGGTCCTGATGATGTCCACAAAAAATGGGAAAAGTACAGCAAAGAAAACATATAAGAAGTATAACAGTAATCTGATCAACAAAGAATACAGTAGCTGAAATATATATAGTATAGGAGTATATTATAGGAGTTCACCTGCAGAAAAACAAGTGTCAAAATGGAAGTGGTGAACTGGAGGATCAGGAAAAGGGAATTATTAAGAATCCCAGCAAGGGGGCCATTCAGTGTTAAGGGCACATAGTATGAAGCTCAAGGATTCTGGTTTGAACCCCCAGTTCCCTCCCTGCTGGGGGGGGGGTTGTTTCACAAGTGGTGAAGCAGGTCTGCAGGTCTCTCTCTTTCTCTTTTCCTCTCTACCTTCCCCTCTCAATTTTTCTCTGCCCTATTAAAAACAAAAATGAAAAAATGGCCACAGTAGCAGTGGATTTTTAGTGTAGGCACCAAGCCTCAGTGATAACCCTGGAGGCAAAAATAACTCATCAACTCATCAAGTGTTAGACTATGATCTTTTAAGCTGTTAAGTGCACATCCAACCTGCCTGTCTTGAATATACACATAAATATTCCAAGATACTTTTTAAATTTGCTAATAAAGGTATATTTTGAATCCACTGTCATTGTGATTCTACAAAGCCTATGATAGCCATAACAGGACTGACACCTATCCACTGTATAATAGAGTAAAAAAAAAAAAATCATGACAGCTGTCATGATTAATACTAATGAACAGAGAAGGATGATTCTGGCCAAATCATGGCCTACTGTGAACACATAAAGGTAGTGCTTTACAAATTATGTCCAGATTGAATATATACTTTTATAACCTTATTGCTGTTATTATTACACTCATTCACAAAACACATGGCCAGTAACTTAACTCCCTCAGACGTCTCTGTCTTTGAGCTGTTTTGGATGTGGATCCTATACTCTGTTTCTGTGTTATAAAGCCTTCCTTTACCTCTAACACGGAAAGTGGTTTATGCTTTTCATATTTTAAGAGTAGGCCCTTGAGATACGTTACTATTCATTTCAATCTTATAACAGAAATTCCAGGAGTTACCATTAGGTAAAATTCTGTTGACACACAATTTCTGATGGAGAAATTGATACATTTCTCCATCAATTTCAACAAATTTTTAAAAACACTATATCAGAGCATTAAATAAGAGAATCTCTGTAAGCACAAGATTATTATTATTATTAATTATTTGTTATCATTGCCTAGGCATCCCTGCCCTAGGTGTACATTTTTTTGGGGGGGTCATTTACATTTTTTTTAATTTAAGAAAGTATTAATTAACAAAACCATAGGGTAGGAGGGGTACAATTCCACACAATTCCCACCACCCAATCTCCATATCCCACCACCTCCCCTGATAGCTTTCTCATTCTCTATCCCTCTGGGAGCATGGACCCAGGGTCATTGTGGGTTGCAGAAGGTGGGAGGTCTGGCTTCTGTAATTGCTTCCCTGCTGAACATGGGCGTTGACTGGTCAGTCCATACTCCCAGTCTGCCTCTCTCTTTCCCTAGTAGGGTATGTCTCTGGGGAAGCTGAGCTCAAGGACATATTGGTGGGGTCTTCAATCCAGGGAAGCCTGGCCAGCATCCTGATGGCATCTGGAACCTGGTGACTGAAAAGAGAGTTAACATAGGACCCAGGGTCATTATGGGTTGCAGAAGGTAGAAGGTCTGGCTTCAGTAATTGCTTCCCCGCTGAACATGGGTGTTGACTGGTCGGTCCATACTCCCAGTCTGCCTCTCTCTTTCCCTAGTAGGGTGTGTCTCTGGGGAAGTGGAGTTCCAGGACATATTGGTGGGGTCTTCAGTCCAAGGAAGCCTGGCCGGCATCCTGATGACATCTGGAACCTGGTGACTGAAAAGAGAGTTAACATACAGAGCCAAACAAGTTGTTGAGCAATCATGGACCCAAAGCTTGGAATAGTGGAGAGGAAGTGTTAGGGGGATACTCACTGCAAACTCTAGTGTACTTCTGCTTTCAGGTATATATTTTGCAATAGTTTACGGAAACGTGTGAACATATGCTCTCTCTCACAGAAATTGGTGTATATCTAGGTTTGGGGACTTTGTTAGAAAGTGAACCACCTGAGATGGAATTAGAGTATACTATGAAAGGAAAGGTCTCACCCGAGTAATGAAGCTGAAGGGTTGTCATTCCACACGTGAAGTCTCTGGACACAGTCTGAAGTGAAGCATGTTGAGGTGGCAATCCTTGTGCTAGTTAGGCTGTGATCAGCAGGTGCAATATTATTTGATATGGATTGGGAGAGGCATACGGGAAAGTGGGCCCTATCCAATGGTTCAAGAACTGGGGAAAGTAGAGGCTTTATAGTGGAGATGTGAGGTTCCTGCTGTCTTAGGGTTCAAAAAGACAATCTACAGTTAATGGTATCATCACAATATTTGGTAATTGGGTTAACTTTGAAAACTCCCTTTGTTAGGGTTTGCTGTACAGTACCTAGTATCTTATATATATCTGTGCTATTGGTTGCTTCTGATCTACTTGGTCTAGGCTTTTGAGAGAGTCTGCATATCAATTACACTGAATATATTGAGAAAAGATTCTGTTTGTGTTTTGAAAACTTCGAGACATACAATTAATTTTCCCCCTCTCGTATTAATTAACTAGTGATGTATATGACTACATTTTACTAGGAGTGTACATAAACACCATTCCTACCACCAAAAGACTGTGACTCATCCCTCCCACCCACTCCCACCCCCCACTGGCCCAGGAAGCTGCATGTCCACCCCTCACCACAGGGTTTTTACTTTGGTGCCCTACTTACAATTTGGTCAGGTCCTGCTTTTAGTTTCCCTTTCAGATCATCTTACTCAACTTCTGTTGATGAGTGGGATCATCCCATACTCATCTTTATCTTTCTGACTTAGCTCACTTAACATAATTCCTTCTAGCTCTGTCCCAGATGGGTCAGAGAAGGTGGGTTCATTGTTCTTGATAGCTGCATAGTATTCCATTGTGTATATATACCACAGCTTTCTCAGCCACTCATCTGTTGTTGGGCACCTGGGTTGCTTCCAAGTTTTAGCTATTGTGAATTGTGCTGCTATGAACATAGGAGTACACACCTCTTTTTGGTTGGGTGTTATAGAGTCCTTGGGGTATAACCCCAGGAGAGGAATTACTGGATCATATGGAAGGTCCATGTCTAGACTTCTGAGAGTTTTCCAGACTGCTCTCCACAGAGGCTGGACCAATTTACATTCCCACCAACAATGTAAAAGGGTTCCTCTGTCCCCACAACCTCTCCAGCATTTGTTGCTGCTGTCCTTTTTGATGTATGCCATTCTTACAGGAGTGAGGTGGTATCTTAGTGTTGTCTTAATTTGCATTTCTCTGACAATCAGTGACCTAGAGCAGTTTTTCATATGTTTGTTAGCCTTTTGGATCTCCTCTGAGGTGAATGTTTTGTTCATATCCTCTGCCCATTTTTGGATGGGGTCATTTGCTTTTTTGGTGCTAAGTTTGTTGAGTTCTTTATATATTTTGGTGATTAGTTTCTTGTCTGATGTATGGCATGTGAAGATCTTCTCCCATTCTGTGAGGGGTCTCTTTGTTTGTTTAATAGTTTCTTTGGACGTGCAGAAGCTTTTCAATTTGATGTAATCCCATTGGTTTGTTTCTGCTTTAGTCTTCCTTGAAATTGGGTTTGATTCATCAAAGATGTCCTTGAGGTGTAGGTGGGAAACTGTTTTACCAATGTTGTCCTCTAAGTATTTGATTGTTTCTGGTCTGACATCTAGGTCTTTGATCCATTTGGAGTTGATTTTTGTTTCTGGTGAGATAAAGTGGTTCAATTTCATTCTTTTGCATATTACAACCCAGTTTTCCCAGCACCATTTATTGAAGAGAGCCTCCTTCTTCCATTTAATCCTTTGGGCCCCCTAATCAAAGATTAGATATCCATAGGTGTGGGGATTTATTTCTGGGCTTTCAATTCTGTTCCACTGGTCTGTGTGCCTGTTTTTTGTTCCACTACCATGCTGTTTTGATGATGATGGCTTTATAATGTAGTTTAAGGACTGGGAGTGTGATGCCTCCATTTCTGTTTCTTTTCCTTAGGATGGTTTTGGCAATTCTAGGTGTTTTCAGGTTCCAGATAAATGATTGTAGTGTTTGTTCTATTCTCTTAAAGAAGCTTGGTGGAACTTTGATGGGTATTGCATTAATTTGTATATGGCTCTGGAGAGAATATTCATTTTGATGATATTTATTCTTCCAATCGATGAGCATGGGATATCTTTCTATTTCTTGGTATCAGTTTCTATTTCCTTGAGTAGCGACTCATAGTTTTCAGTATATAAGTCTTACACTTCTTTGGTCAACTTTATTCCTAGGTATTTGATTGATTTTGCTGAAACAGTAAATGGGAGTGATTTCTGGATGTCTTCTTCTTCAGATTTAGTGTTTGCATAAAGAAATGCCACTGCTTTTTGTACATTGATTTTGTAGCCTGATACCTTGCTATATTGCCTAATAATTTCCAGTAGTTTTCTGCTGGACTCTTTAGGTTTTTCTATGTATACTATCATATCATCTGCAAATAGTGAGAGCTTGATTTCTTCCCTTCCAATCTGTATTCCTTTGATTTCTTTCTCTTGCCTGATTGCTATGGCAAGAACTTCCAATACTATGTTGAAGAGTAACGGTGACAGTGGACAGCCCAGTCTAGTCCCCGATCTGAGGGGCAATGCTTTCAGCTTCTGTCCATTGAGTATGATGTTGGCTGTAGGTTTGCTATATATAGACTCCACTATCTTGAGGAATTTCCCATCTATTCCCATTTTTTGTAGAGTTTTGAGCATGAATGGGTGTTGGATTTTGTCAAAGGCTTTCTCTGCATCTATTGAAATAATCATGTGGTTTTTGGCTTAACTTTTATTGATGTGGTGAATGACATTGAATTTCTAGTATGATTATCCTGTAGAAATAAAAAGAGATTTTTTTAATGCAACATTGTTGAATATATTTCATGTAGGATTATGTCTAGTGGTAAACAGAAAACTGAGTGGAAGCAAATAAAAGTATTTTGAAAAGTGAATGTTTGAGTCTGTGATATATCTTTAAAATGGAATATTATGCATTAAAATAGTGGATAAGAAATAAGAAAGAAGGGAGTCTGGTGGTAGCGCAATGGGTTAAGCGCATGTGGCGCAAAGCCCAAGGACTGGCGTAAGGAACCTGGTTCAAGCCCCCAGCTACCCACTTGCAGGGGAGTCGCTTCACAAGCGGTGAAGCCGGTCTGCAGGTGTCTCTCTTTCTCTCCTCCTCCCTGTCTTCCCCTCCGCTCTCCATTTCTCTCTGTCCTATCCAACAACAACAACAACATCAATAATAACTACAACAATAAAACAAGGGCAACAAAAGGGAATAAATAAAATAAATATTTTTTAAAAATAAAGAAGAGCTAGACCATTTGATATGGTAAAAGTATTTACATATAGTATTGGCTATTTTTTTTCTTTTTTTTTTTTTTAGTACTATTTTTTTTTATTGGGGAATTAACGTTTTCCATTCAACAGTAAGTACAATAGTTTGTACATGCATAACATTCCACAGATTCCCATATAACAATACAACCCCCACTAGGTCCTCTGAATCCTTCTTGGACCTGTATTCTCCCCGCCCACCCACACCTACCCCAGAGTCTTTTACTTTGGTGAGATATGCCAATTCGATTTCAGGTTCTACTTGTGTTTTCTTTTCTGATCTTGTTTTTCAACTTCTGCCTGACAGTGAGATCATCCCATATTCATCCTTCTATTTATGACTTATTTCACTCAACATGATTTTTTCAAGGTCCATCCAAGATCGGCTGAAAACGGTGAAATCACCATTTTTTACAGCTGAGTAGTATTCCATTGTGTATATAGACCACAACTTGCTCAGCCACTCATCTGTTGTTGGACACTTGGGTTTCTGCCAGGTTTTGGCTACTACAAATTGTGCTGCCAAGAATATATGTGTACACAGATCTTTTTTGGATGGATATGTTGGGTTCCTTAGGATATATCCCCAGGAGAGGAATTGCAGGATCATAGGGTAGGTCCATTTCTAGCCTTCTGAGAGTTCTCCAGACTGCTCTCCACAGAGGTTGGACCAATTTACATTCCCACCAGCAGTGTAGGAGGGTTTCTTTGACCCCACACCCTCTCCAGCATTTGCTGCTGTTACCTTTTCTGATGTATGACATTCTCTCAGGAGTGAAGTAGTATCTCGTTGTTGTCCTTATTTGCATTTCTCTGACAATCAGAGACTTGGAGCATTTTTTCATGTGTTTCTCGGCCTTTTGGATCTCTTCTGTGGTGAATATTCTGTCCATGTCCTCCCCCCATTTTTGGATGGGGTTATTTGTTGTCTTGTTGTTGAGTTTGGCAAGCTCTTTATATATGCTGGTTATTAAACTCTTGTATAATATATGGCATGTAAAGATCTTCTCCCATTCTGTGAGGGGTCTCTTGGTTTGGGTAGTGGTTTCTTTTGCTTTGAAGAAGCTTTTTAATTTGATGTAGTCCCATAGGTTTATACTTGCCTTACTCTTCTTTGTAATTGGATTTGTTTCATTGAAGATGTCTTTGAAATTTATGCGGAAAAGAGTTCTGCCAAAATTTATTCTAAGTATCTGATAGTTTCTGGTCTAACATCCAAGTCCTTGATCCACTTGGAATTTACTTTTGTATTTGGTGAAATACAGTGGTTCAGTTTCATTCTTCTGCATTTTTCAACCCATTGTTTCCAACACCATTTGTTGAAGAGACTCTGCTTTCCCCATTTAATAGTCTGAGCCCCTTTGTCAAAGATTAGATGTCCATAGGTGTGGGGGCTCACTTCTGGGCTCTCAATTCTATTCCACTGGTCAGTGTGTCTATTCATGTTCCAGTACCAAGCAGTTTTGATGACAAGCTATTTTTGTGTGTCATTTGTATGTGCAAATATGCCATCATATTTATGCATTGTATAAAATAATATACCTGCACTTAAATAAATGGCTGAGTAGAATTTTTAAAAGAACTAATCTTAGAAACTACATGAATAACTCAACAAGAACTTCAGACAAACTTAAACTATTAAATCACAAATTAAATCAACTGATCAATTTCTAAGACAAACAGTACAGATGTTAGTTAGGGTTGTCTAATTGCTTTCCCACTGCCTCGAATGAAATTCTCAACCCTGCCTACAGTAACATAACATAAAATAAAATAAAAAAGATACCAAGAATCACTGCCATTATATGCAGTTTATACTACTCTTTTTTTCTTGTAAATTTAGTCTAAGAAATTGACATGCTTTTAGTCAAAATTTTAGTTATCTACTAGTTTACATTTTAATTTGAACTCAAACATCATAAATCTAAATGATGCAAATTGCAAACTATAGAAATAAATACTCAGAGGCAAGAGGCAGTACCTGGAAATGTCAGAATTCTGCCCATGAAATAGTAGGCACTAATTCAAGTAGAAAGACCCAGCTGAGCTGGGAATGAAGAATCACAGCTCTGATCTCAGAGTTGCTGAGAACTAGCCATGTGACTTGAGTACATCACTTGACCTTTTTGAGCTTCTAATTCCCTGTAGGTAATAATCCTGGCCTTATCTTCCCCATTGTTTCAAAAATAAAATAAGATGTATTATTTATGTGAAAGCACTTTGAATAGAAAAAATGAGCCATATTATTATTCAAACAAGGCATTATCCTCTCAAACCTACTTAGAAAGGGTTGTAAGTGAAAAACTACATATTAATGTGATCCTGAGCTTCAGAGAACTTGGATTCTCTGGGCACCATTACAGTCTCGGCTATTTTTCAGGGCAGCATAAATTATGTGCAACAAACAAGACTTCAATACCCTTTGGAAGACTGTGAGGAGAGCGGGAGTTGCCTAGTGTCCCTAAAATAGGTACCACTAAAGAGAAAGGAAGAACATTTTAAGAAAATAGTGAACAGGCCCTGTCTGCCAACTTGGCGTGGGAGTTGCAGTTTCTCATGTGTACGGGTGTTGAGAATAAAGGAAGCATGTCTAAAAACCCACGTCTAGGCAAGAATTTCCATACCCTCTGGGTATTTTACTGAGTTACTATAATAGATGCATGTTCATGCATAAGTGTGAATATACACAAACATGACATTATAAAAGCAGATAGCTTTGCCATGTTACACACCCAGTTCCTGAAATGGCATCAGTTCCACAAACTTTATTTGCTATTGTAATCAAGTCCTTCTGCAAGCATGTTTTGTGTGCTTTCAACCCTGGAGGCATTTACCCTTTTGTAGCACTCCAAGTCTTCACAAAGTACATTTATTTCCCCATAACTACATCTGTAGGTTTCATCACAGAAGTAATTCTTGTCCTACTTTCAAGTCTCAGAAGGGTTCATGAGTTGTTATTGTTGACTTTTAAATACTAGAGTTTTAGAGTGAGGCAAGACTTGGAAAAATTTGGTCACAGCTTTTCTCATTCTGGAGACCCTGACTCAACCTAGGAATTCTCACTGGCATTTTACTAGAACTGAGGCCTTTCATTACCTATGAGGTTTCAGAAGACGTGCAATCTCAAAGACAAGGTTCCTCTTGTGTGCCCATGTGCACTTTGGGCCTTATTCTCTCCACAAGACCACAAAGGTAAAAGCAACTATCTCTGCTGGGCACACTGTAAAGTAGCCTCCTTCCTAATCACCCAGCCTCCTTAGGGTGGCTATGCATCACTCTCCAGGACTCTTAATAACACTTGTCACTGCCAGAAGAGGTTTTCCTCTCATCAGTGTAGCATAGTGGTGAAAGATCAGTGTTCCACATAAATAAATTTCATATATAGATTTGTGAATGTTTGAGAGTATTCAGAAATGACAAATCCCCATTCATATCCCAGCTTAGTTGTGACTTTGGGCAAATTTCTTAATCTCCCAAATCCTATTTTTCTGGAAAATGGACATAATAGATTCTATGTAAAAGGGTAGTGATGAGATAGGAATTGAAAAATGCTTGTGTATCAAGTACACAGTCAGTGGAAGCTGGTAATTATCAATCTATTAACTTGGCAGCAGTGGCAGGTACTGCTCACTTCTGCTACAGGTAGAAAAGTATGTGGTTCAGGTGGCCACACTGCTATCGCAGGTCTTGGGCATAGCTGGAAGGTGAAAGCAGCGCCAATTTCAAGCATGTGCCAGTTTTAATGGTGTGAAATGTCTTACTCCAAAATGTCACTGAAAGTACAATGAAGTAAAGCAGTCAGTAGTAGCGGGCTCCACCACAACATGGTATAAAGTAGAACTAGCACCGGTAGATTGCATTAAGATGAAGATTTTTGGTTTCTAAATCTTTCAAGTCAATTCCATTCCAAATTATTGGATTCTATACCTCTCTTCAGATAAAGTTACTTATATTCCTTCAACTTCTCCCACTGATCTTACTTTCTTGTTTGTGAATCTCTCCTGATGACCTGCTTTGAATTATGAGCAATTTGTTTCTTAACCTCGAAGATAGTTAAAGATACGTAAGAGGTAAATGCGCAAAGACCCAGGTTTGAGCCCCTGGTCCCCACCTGCAGGGGAAAGCTTTGCGAGTGGTGAAGCAGGGCTGCAGGTGGCTCTCTGTCTCTCTCCCTCTCTATCTCCCCCCTTCCCACTGGATTTCTGGCTGTCTCTATCCAATAAATAAATAAAGATAATTAAAAAAAATTTAAAGAAAAAATAAAGATACGTAAGAGGTACCAGGCAGTGATGCACTTAGTTAAGCGCACACAGTGAACAAGAACTTGAGTTCAAGCTCCTGGTTCCCACCTGCAGGAGGAAAGCTTCACAAGTAGTGAAGCAGGGCTGCAGGTATTTCTGTCTCTTTCCCTATCAACCCTTCTCCTCTCAATTTCTCTGTCTCTATTAAACAATAAATAAATAAAACAAATAAAGGAGGGTGGGGGGGGTGGCACACCAGGTTGAGCGCATGGTTATAATGTGCAAGGACCCAGTTTAAGCCCCCATTCCCTACTTGCAGGGGGGTCAAGCTTTATGAATGGCGAAGCAGGGCTGCAGATGTCTGTCTTTCTGTCTCTCTCCTTTTTTATTAGTGATTTATTATTGATTTACAAAATTATGAGATAACATGAGTATAACTCCACACCATTACCACCACTAAAATTTTGTCTCACCATTCCCTACATTGGAAACCACAGCAGTTTTTCCAAGGTTACAGATATAAGTTGACTATTAATTCTATAGCTATCTATCTCTTGTTATATATATTTGGCATTTTTTTCTATGGTCCTGCCTCCATTCTTTTCTTTTCTTTTTTAAAATTTATTTGTAAAATAAAACATAGAAAATATTAACAGAACCATAGAAAAGAGGGGTGAAATTCCATACATTTTCCACCACCAGAGTTCCATATCCCATCCCCTCCGTTGGAAGCTTTCCTATTCTTCATCTCTCTGGAATCATGGACCCAGGGTCATTATGGGGTGCATAAGGTGGGAGGTCTGGTTTCTGTAGATGCTTGTCCACTGAACATGGGTATTGACAGGTTGATCCATACTCTTAGCCTGTCCCTATCTTTTCCTACTGGGGCAAGGCTCTGGAGAGGTGGGGTTCCAGGGTACATTGGTGAGGTCGTCTGTCCAGGCAACTCAGGTTGACATCATGATAGCATCTGCAACTTGGTGTTTGGAATGTGTATTCCTTTGTTTCCTCCTTTCTTCTGGGACTCAGGGCAGGGTCAGTAGTTCTTGTAAGGTGGGGTTGATTGTGGTAAATTCCTTTAGTTCTTTGTTGGTATGCATCTAGTTCTGCTTCTGGGATCTAGTTCTGCTTCTGTTACATTGCTTGACATTGTGGTCTATTTACATGGTCTTTTCTGTTACATTGGTTTGGTCTAACTCCCCCATCTCCAGGAGATTTGGTTTAGCCCTTGCTAGTTTTGTGCTTCTCCCTTCTCCCCACCCCCTTCCTGAGTTCCTCTCTGCTGCCGGAGGAGAAGATGGAGAAGAACATTGTGTGGTGATTAGGTGTTAGACTGTTTGCCCACTCATGAATAAAGATTAAACTGTGTTCTCAGCTCAGCTATGAGTTTCTGGTCATCTGTTACCCGCCCATGAAGCCAGCCCAGCGAAAACAACAGTTCTTGAATATTTGAGAAAACCTTTATTTCTCCCTCATATTTGAAGAATAATTTTGCAGGATACAATATTTATGGCTGGAATCCTCTCTCTTTTAGAACTTTGAATATATCATTCCACTCTCTCCTTGCTTCTAGAGCTTGTGAAGAGAAATCTGATGAAAGTCTTATAGCTCTGCATTTGTATGTAACTTCTTTCCTTTCTCTAGCAGCCATCAAAATTTTTTCCTGGTCATCAACTTTTGATAGCTTTACATTAATGTGTTTTGCATTGGTCTTTTTGTATTTAGAAATCTGTGTGATCGTTTTGTCTCTTGAATGAGAATGTTCTGAGTGTTTTCTAAGTGAGAAAAATTCTCAGCTAAAATTGCTCTGAAAATGGACTCTGGGCCTTTGGCCTTGTCCTCCTCCTCAGATATACCCATCACTCTTATATTCCATCTTTTGATGGATTCTGCAGTTTCACGAGAGTTGCTTCAGTCTTTCTGAACCATTCCTCTCCCTCATCTTTGAACTTAAAGAGTGGGATGGTCACATCTTCTAGATTGGAGATCATTCCTTCTGAATGTGTGAATCTACTTCCTAAGCCTTCTACCTGAGCATGGATTGCAGTTAGGGTGTCTTTTACTCCCTGGAGTTCTGACTGAAGTTCTTCTTTCAAGATTTGAAGATTCTTAGTGATCTCTATCATAAGTTCCTCTCTCGTGTGTTTTAATTCCATAGTAATATGCTCCTTTAATTCTTGCTTAATTTCTTGGAGAGTCTTCATAATGGGTTCTGTGTAGTCTGTCTCTGAGAGTCTCTCTAAGTCTGTATTTCCTTGGATTCTCTCTGTTTCATTTCTGTCTGGCTGATGTGGCATAGTTGGCTGTCTAGTTCTGTTTCTCTGCTTGCACATTTTTTGTGCTGGTTATTATGATCTCTAGGTTTCTCTTGTTTTTATGATCTGCAGCGGGTGAGGTGGGGTGGGGGGGTGGTTGCTTTGGGCTGTTTCATGATCACAAATGCCCTGTTTTATGTTGTATCCTTGCCTTAAATTCAGAAGGCTAAAGCCCCCCTGAGTAAATGACTGAGAGGTTTTAAGTCCCTGTCTCTTTACTTCTAGCACTAGGTACAATGTTACTTGCTTGCTGCACTTAAAGTGAAATTGCCAAAATGGCGCAGCTCAGCACCCATGCCACCCAGAGCTCTGATTTGAATTTGCTGTTGTTCAACCCAGGCCTGCACCCCTTTTCACTCCAACCGCATGCAAGCACTCACCTGAGCTGCTGCAGAACTTTCAGCTGTAGATTATGACTTCAGTTGAGTCTCTTGTTGTATTTATTTGTTCTTTTGGGAGGAGAGGTGATGTGGTCCCATGTTATTCCATGGCCAAACCTTCCAGAAGTCCTTTCTCTCTAATTTTATCACCCACTTCCCTCTCAATTTGTGGCTGTCTATCCAATAAATAAAGATAAAATTTTTTAAATAAAAGGAATAAATAAAGGTTTAAATTTAAAAATTATGAAAAGATATGTAAAGAAAGAAGCCATTTAGGGAATTATGGAAGCTAATTTTTTTTTAATTTTTGATTTTCAAATTTATAAAACCATCAGAAAAAATGGCATAGCTTTTGAACTCAAGAAAAATATGCACTAGTGATGACTTAGGAAGCTGAATTTCTAATGATACTATTTAAAAAAATAAGCTTTTATAATCAAGACTCACTATAATGTATGTCCAGAGCAAGCTGCTGATATTCAACTTCAATTCTACATGTGGCCTGTCATCAACACGTGTTAATATGATCTATTAACTTCTCTCTCTACCCAGTCCAGTCTTCACAGTGCTGCCAGAAAATGCTTCCCAAGTCAACACTTGCATCACATTTCCTACTCAGAAATTCTAGTGGTTTCTTATTGCCTTAAAAAGAAAAAAAGTCTACACTTAAGACTTCAAAGCTTTCATAGCAAGGATTCCAATGTCTACATCCCTTGTGATCTCTTGATACTTTATCTACTTGCTATCCTTTTCTGTTCCTAAACTCTCATCTTCCTTTATGCAGACAATGCTTTAATATATCCCAGATTGTGAAAAATTATGCTCTTTCCTTAGTTCTGACTTCAGATTCTACTTTCCCCTGAAGCTCTTTTCTGATCACTGTTTATGATTTCACCTTTCTTCTTCTCAACTCAGTTGTCTCATCTATGCCTCCTCAATTCCTCATCTTACACACTGTTTGGTATTGAAGCTATTTGTTTACATAATCTTCTCAAATGGATTATTGCATGAAAAGCACCTGGACAATGCCTTTGACTACTCAGCCTGCACTCTCCAAAAGAACTTGCTGTGATGATGTGTCTTTCATCTATACTATCTAATGTGGGAGCTACTATCACTCGAAGCTATTAAGCATGGGATGTGACTAGGTTAAGTAAGGAACTGAATTTTAATTTTACTCATTTCATTTCATTCAAATTTAATTTTTAAATAGCCACAACAGACTGCATCAGGCATCAAGGCTAGACACAAGATGTTATCTTCTGCTTTGTAGATATTCAATTCACAACACCAATGAAATTGTCATGTTACAATGTGACCCACAAACAACCTTCTAGTTCATCTTTCTAGTTCCTAAAGTCTCTTCCTACACTCTATAGTTACTTCCTAATCCACTGAATTCTTCTGGTGACCTTGCTGACAAAAGCCACAAAATGGAATTTTAATACTCATAAGCAAACAGTCTGCTTCCAGTCCTCTAAGACTCAGCCTATGTCAGGGATGAAACACTTGAAAGCACATTTATTTCTTCCTACAGAGTCATCCCCACTTCTACAGAGCAATGTATCAAAACCTACATGCTATAAAATCTACACAGAGACTCCATAGAAACTGTCCCACAACTTTGGGTCATTTTTGCAACATTACTAGAAGTCTAAATTTCAGTTCCTAATAGTTGGGTCATAGTTAACTCCTAGTTGGAAAAAAAAAATCAAATAGTTTAATTTGCAGCAAACAGTCTCATTTATTTTTGAACATTTACTTGCACAGATGGAATAACAGTTCATTTGCAATTTGAAGAGTTAAAAATAACGTAAACACTTCAGCAACGTTGAAGAAAAACTAACAAATTCTTTCTCAAACAACCTGTAAAATGCTAAACTTCATTGAGGAATATTGTCTAAAGGAATTTAAAGCAAAATGCACCTTAGATATCAATAATCTCCCAAACATCCAGTTCACAAATTATAGATATAATCATGGTCACTTAGAATTACTTTCATATTAGTAAATCTTTGTCTATAGTAGAGATGACCAGAAATCCATTCTATTTCTATAGCACTCTCTACTAATTAACAGAATCCAAGTATATAAGACTATTAAAATGTCCTTTATTTAATATAAGTAAATTAGATCACTTCATTTTTTAAACATAAAAAGTAAAACTTTACTTTTATTCTTCATGCTATAGTAGTCATTTAAAATAAGATAATGCAATAACATTTGTCTTACAGATAAAAAATTAATGTCAATAAGAAAAGGAAACATTTACTTATTTGCCTTATGTTAACTAGACACTAACGTTTGCAAATAGCATATCCCATGAATAATTCACCCCAAAATTTGGCCTAACTCCTTATTAGCTTCTGTTTTTCAGGACAGCATCGTACCACACTGTATCCTAGCCTATGCATGCACACACATACAAATAAACACACACAAGAACTTGGTGTCACAGGAGATATTTTATGAAGTTTCTAGTATCCTATAAATATTCCTTGCAGAAAAAATTTTTTCAAGTCCTAGGCAACCAGTCATTCTTATTCTGCTTTCTACTCCCAAGCAATCTCTGACTTTTAATTATACTTAATGTGGGACCTTTTATGCTATACAATGATTATATCGATATCTTTACATTAATTTTTTATATCAAAAGGAATGCAAATTTGCCTCCAAGACTGAGACATTGAAATGCACTCACCACCAACTGGCAATGTATCTAGCTTAAACATAAGTATTAGGCAGTAAAAAGTGAGGTATTTATATTATAGTAGTAAGATAAATTATATAGCATACTTAAATAAGTAAAATGCTCCTTTTGTTGAACTCACATAGTACCCAAACTAAGCCAAAAGATGTTACAAAAATATTTTGTAGCACTTTAAAGTTACTAATGTATTTTATATACAGTATCGTTATTAAGTTTTCCTTCCCTCTAAAATTTTCCTGCATCTTTACATTTATCTTGGTTTTCCTAACTACAGGGTTAATAAGGTCTTTCAAAAAATACAATGATTCTTTTCATATTTTAATTGTTATATTTATCTAAGACTGTATGTAAGTGGCAACTTTCCTTAGGTTGTTGCAGTATACTAGGAATATTTTTTGTTGTTATTCTTTATTGTTATAAATTTTCAGTTCAGCCTCAAAGAGAATAATTTTGCTCTGAGACATACAGGTGCCTCATACTTCAAAAGTATCTACATTTATGTAGTCTGTTAGGCTGAAAGGCATGTCTTAAGCACAGCCTTTTCTAAACTCCTCAGATCCTCATATTGCCAAATACCATGTTCACACTTTAACAAATTCTCTTTATTTGCAAGGGCCCAGCATGAAATATGTCCATATTTTAAGTGAATTAGCTTACATTACATTCAAAACCACAAACAAGAAAGTCGGCTCATGTCTTCTATTAGTACTGGGGCAAACCAAATGCAGAAACAAAGCCCACGACTCAAAGCCAGGTTGAGGGAATAATTTATCAATCAGCTGCATAGTACAATATAAAAACTATTTGTCATGTTTTTAAAAGGAAGATTTATTTTTTTAAATTTATTTATTTATTTATTTATTTTTAATGAGAGCGATACAGAAACTCTAGAGCACTGCTCAGCTCTGGCTTATGGTGGTGCTGGGAATTGAACCTGGGAGCATGGAGCCTTAGGCATAAAAGTTTTTTGCATAACCACTGTGCTGTCACCCCAGCCCAAAGAAGGAATTTCTAAAATCAAAAAAAAAAAAAAAAAAGTTTGGAAATAATGGAAAGAAAGTGAAAACAAATAATTTCTTTACTGTGATGGAAAAAACAATTAAACCCTCAAAAACCTCATAAAATAAAATGATACAGTAGAGGGAGTCGGGCAGTAGCACAGCGGGTTAAGCGCACATGGTGCAAAGCACAAGGACCGGCGAAAGGATCCCGGTTGGAGCCCCCAGCTCCCCACCTGCAGGGGAGTCGCTTCGCAGGCGGTGAAGCAGGTCTGCAGGTGTCTATCTTTCTCTCCCCCTCTCTGTCTTCCCCTTCTCTCTCCATTTCTCTCTGTCCTATCTAACAACAATGACAATAATAACTACAACAACAATGAAAAGCAACAACGGCAACAAAAGGGAAAATAAATAAATATAAAAAAATTTTAAAAGATACAATAGAAATCATTATCATTTAGCATTAAAAAAGGTAACAGTTTAAATGATGCCAAAAATATAATTGTTAATTCAAAATAAAAGGCACACTGTAAATTAGTAAATGCACTAGAATGCACCATTTTGGAGAAATACTGAAAGAACAAAGTATTATTGGCAATTATCTCCAGATAGTACATTATCTGTTCTGTTTTGAGCCTACTTGTACTTTCTAAATATATTCATTTTTAATTCAGAATTTAAAAAGAACAACTGTAGACTAATAGAAGTATACTCTGTGATAATATCAGTAATGGTAATATTAATAATGATGAGCATAAAAGGTTGGGGTGGAGGGGCTCTGAGGTTCTGGTACCTGATAGTAAAAAAGGACCTAGGTTGGGGGAAGAGTGTTTGCAGACACCTATCATGGAGAGATAAGAAGTTGTACCTAAGGGTGAACAATGATACTGTAAAACCATCACCTTGCCCCCCAATAAAATGGGTGATCAAAATGAACACAAACATGGAGAGTTTTCTATACGTCAAGCATATTTCTAGACTTTTTTTTCTCTCTTTATTGGGGATTAATGTTTTATAGTCAACAGTAAATACAACAGTTTGTACATGCATAACATTTCCCAGTTTTCCACACAACAATACAACCCCCACTAGGTCCTCTGTCATCAAGTTCCAGGACCTGAACTCTACCCTCCTCCACCAACCCCAGTCTTTTACTTTGCTGCACTATATCAACTCCAGTCCAAGTTTTGCTTAGTGTTGTTTTCTCTTCTGATCTTGTTTTTCAGCTTCTGACTGTGAGTGAGATCATCCCATATTCATCCTTCTGTTTCTTTTTTAAAAAAATTAATTAGTTCTAGACTATTTTTATACATGTATTCATTTGATGCTTGCGGAATTCTGGAACTCTCAGTTAACTTTGTTGATGGGTCCATCTTATCTTGTAGAAGAGCTTTCGTTTCTGTGACAAAGATATTTCTTGACTTTTGTTGTTGAAGACCTCTAGACTAGTGAGATGAAGGTTAAAGGGATGGTTGCTGTTTAGTCATTTAGTCCTTTCCTTGACCAATTAGATGAAGTCTGGAAATAAGTCTTATAACTGAGTACAGGGACTCCCAATAATATCAGAAACGGTAAACTTGCCTCAGTCTTGTGCACCAACATCATCACTAATTCATGTTGTTAATACGATGACTGTGTTGTTTCATTGCAGGTAGAACAACAAAGAGAGCCATTTATTTCAAGGGAGGAAGGACTCAGAATATTTGTATCCACTGGCAATAGACACACCAAACTAATTATTTAAACACTTGGATAGAATGCATTAGTAATTTGTGCCCAGATTTTAGAAAGAATATCCTCTTCTTGTTCCAATTATGCTTGTTTTACATGAATAATTATATTCTAGAGTTCAATACAATATTTATAATGGTTCTAATATTTCATGGTCATACATTCAATTCCTATTGTCAACTAGATGAAAAGTCTCATGTTTTTAAAGTTTTCAATTCACTGCAGTTCACTTCTTATGAGTTAGTTTCATGGCTGAATCACCAGTCCTCTACCAGGGAACTAATATAAATGGAAAAACAAGATTATTTTTCCCTCTGCTGTCTATTCACTGAAAGATTATTTAGCAAACCACATCATTCAACATATGAGCAATTGCTACGTGCTAGAGGTTGGACTTGATATACATAGGTGAAAGATGCAGCATAAAGGGTCAGGCAGTGGTGCACCCATTAAGTGAGTGCACATATTACTAAGCACAAGGACCCAAGTTCCAGTCCCAATTCCTCACCTGTAGGGGGTCTGCTTCATAAGCAGTGAAGCAGGTTTGCCTGTCTCTCTGTCTCTCTGCCTATCTCTCTGTCCCCTCTCAATTTCTCTCTGTCTTAGCTAATAAAAAAATTAGACAACAATTAAAAGGGGAAAAAATGGCCACCATCGTGGATTCATAGTCCTGGCACTGAGCCCCTCCAATAACTTTGGTGGCAATAAAAAAAAAATTAAAATTAAAAAATTAAATTAAAAAAAGATGCAGCACAGATATCTTAAGGTTGTAACATTTATGATCATGCATGCTTAATTGCATGTGGAGAGATCTTTGAAGGGAGGTAAGACAATATGAGAACTACATAAGATTTATTTATACTCTCAAGTGATCTCATAGTGGAGGTATGGGGAACTTTTGTAATTCATTCACACAATTATATTGTCAGGCATAATGGAAACGTTCTGGATTTTAAGCAAATGCATTTTTTAAAAGTTATTTTTATTGGAGGTTGATGGTTTATAGTACAGTCACTGACACATGAGTACAATTTCTCATTTCCCTGTGAAAGTTCTCTACAGAACACCCTCAACCCACAACCTAAGTTTTTTTTAACATCATCATGCACCAGAACCCCAAGACTCTCTTCAGCCCCCTCTCTTCCTCCTTCTTCAGAGCACTTTGTTTTGATTCCATACACTATGCCCAGTGTACATTTCACTTTGTCTTCTCCCTCCCTGTACCTATTTATTAAGTCCTGTCTATAAGTGAGATCATTTGGTATTTGTCTTCTTCTCAGCTTATCTAACTTAACATGATGTCTTCAGATTCTATCCAAGATGATGCAAAGGAGATAACTTCATTTTTAACAACTGAGTAATATTCCACCATGTATATATACCACAATTTTTTCTTAGGTATTCATCTCAGTTGCTTCCAAGTTTGATTTAGGTGTTTTTATTTCCTTTGGGTAAATTCCCAGGAGAGAACTTGCTAGGTCATAGGGTATGTCAAATCAATACATTTTTAACCTAGGTAATGCACAGATTTTCCATGATTTCTTTTATGAAAAACCAATTCTATTCACTTTCTATTTCAGAGTTTTCTCCCTGGTAAAGAAAGGGAATTTCTGCCACCAATGTAGACTAAGCCATGAGCTTATTCAAATTGAGTTAATGAAAGAAATGTTTCAATCAGAAAAGAAGTGCAATAGCAACTCACCTCTCTGGGCCCTTTGGAATGTAATAAGAAGCAAAGAAATAGGCAAGAATGAGGGGGCCAGATTTGTAAGTGTTTAATTCCCATCTCCCCTTAAAATCTCAGGAGTTCCATGAATGCTGGAATTACTGACCCACTGCATTGAGTATAACTTTAAGAACAGGCAAACACATCATTTGTTACTGTGTTGTACCGAGTATGTCACCAGCATGCAGGACCAAGATTGAGGTCTCTTGATGGTCTAATGTAACACTATCCAGTATGAGGTATGCCTGGATCTCTAAGCTCCAGAGAGGATACACAGCTCCAGAGAACAGCTGGATATTAGCAGAAGTGTGGGGTGGAAGCAAGGGCACTAGAGTATGGAGACTATAGACTGCAAGCAGAAGACTGGGTCTGCAAATATCAGGTGTGGTTGGATATCAATGTGACGTCTCTCTGGGCCACAGGAGAGCCAACCACACATCAACAGGCCCCAGCAGGCCAGTTCAGACCAATTTCCTCACCACAGTGCCCGAGAGTAGCACACAGAACAAGGACCTGCATTCACAGAAATCCACTTGCCTGCTGCCACAGGATTATACGATCTTCCCCACCTCCCTACCCAGAGACATATGGCACCATCTTGGGGAAGAGCAGAGAAACGGTTGAGAAATCTGGAACATTTACCCTAAAGAGACTGAGTCACCCAAAATAAATTATCTAAACAGGAAGAGACAGAAATGAAGTTAATTAGCAAGATTAAAGCACCTCCACCCCCCACCCTATGTCATTAATAAGCAGAGTTAACAAGCTCAGGAGAAAAATTAAATCATTATCAAAAGATTCCCCCAAGCTTCTTAGAAGCCTATGAGAGTGAATTACATGAAGTAATAGTAGTCACAGGGCAAATGTCATTTATCTTATTACACTAACACCCAGTACTCAATACCAAGTCTATCTGAAGCAAGATGGCCCTACTCAGTTACAGCTTTGATTTGCGCATAGTAGAAGGGAGCTTCAGCCAGTAAATCTTTGATGTTAGTGTAGATCTCTTTTCTTTCTTTCTTTCTTTTTTTCTTTTCTTTATTTTTGCCTCTAGGGTTATCGCTGGGGCTCGGTGCCTGCACTAGATATCCACTGCTCCTGGAGGCCACCTTTCCCATCTTGCTGCCCCTGTTGTAGTTGTTATTGTTGCCGTCGTTGTTGTTGGATAGGACAGAGAGAAATGGAGAGAGGAAGGGAAGACAGAGAAAGAGAGAAAGATAGACGCCTGCAGACCTGCTTTACCGCTTGCGAAGCAAACCCCCTGCAGGTGGGGAGCTGGGGGCTCGAACCGAACCAGTATCTTTACGCTGGCCCTTGCACTTTGCGCCATGTGTTACCACCTAGCTCCTCATCTTTTTTTTTTTTTTTCATCAGTTGCTTGCTGTTACTTGCCTTGTACTGCAAAGTAGGTGCTCAGTGAATGAGGGATAGCCACAAATACCTATCCCGTAGGCACATTTCTCCTATGTTATTATCCTTGAATTTCTAGTCCCCAAGTATTACAGAATGGGTACTAAAGGTAAATGTGTTCATGAGTTGGGTAGATGTTTTAGTAGGGCATAAAACTTTTGGACTAGGACACAGAAGACAGAATAACTGGTATTATTTCCTCATCATCTCCTCAAATTTCCACATAAACTCTACCATTTGGGAGAAAGCCACTGTCCAGTGCAGTCAGAGTACTGATTTAAATAAAATTAAGCTGATTTTTACTTTGAAGGGCTACAGCTAATAAATGCAATGTGCACAACGATGTTCTGAAAAGGCTAAGCATATGGATTCCCAATATTTTTGTAGCTGATTGGTACCAGCTCATGAACTGGTGAGTCTCTTTTCAAATCTGAAAGTCGTGATGTCACTGGCAATTTGAAATTAGACATAGTTGAAGTACTTATATCATACACATTGAGGAACACTAATAGGTCTATTTTCCCCCTGGAATGGTAGAGCTTAGACATTTACCAACATGTCATTATCTCAGAAACCCCTTGTTAATATGTGTACAACACTTACGTATTCTTTCTCTATCACAAACTGTCACAAAGTTAGTGATATAGAAACAACAAAGAAGGGGTTGGGTGGTAGAGCACCTGGTTAAGTGCACATGTCACTATGCCCAAAGACCTGAGTTCAAGCCCCCACTCCCCACCTGCAAGGGGAATGCTTCATGAGCAGTGAAGTGGGTCTGTAGGCATCCATCTTACCCTCCCCACCCCACAACTCCCCTCTCAATTACTCTCTGTCCTGTCAAGTAAAAAGAAAAAAAAAATGGCCACCAAGAGCACTGGATTCATAGTGTTGGCATCAACCCCAGCAATAATCCTGATGGGGAGGGGCATAAATATATTATTTTGTGTCCTGTAAGCTAGAAGTCTGAAATAGGTCCCATTGAGCTAAAATTACATTGTCATCTTTCCTTTCTGAAAACTCTAGGAAAAAGATATTCCTTTGCCTTTTCCCACTCCTTAAACCACCTGGATGCCTTGACTCATGTCTCCCCTCCTCCATTGTTACAACAGATCAAGTACTGCTCACATTCATTATTCTAATGACCTCTTCTACAGGCTTCTACTTTTAAGGACCTTTGTGACTACTCTGACTCATTCTGATAGTCTGTAATAATCTCTACCATTTTCAGGTCAGCTGATTAGCAACCTTTATTCCAACTGCAATCAGATCTAGCCTTTGCAAAGTAAAGTAGTATATTCACAGGGTTTAGGGATCAGATGTGGATGTTTCTTCAGCCTAAAACAATAAAAACACATTCTAGAAATACACAAAAGTCCTTTAATAGCAAGTGCTCTGAGTTAGCCATTTCCTAATCTATCTTGTGCCATTTACATACCATTTTAACATCACAGTGGATTGTTCTGTGAACTTTACAAAATTGTTCAATTTACTAAGGTAATAGAAAGAAGAGACAATCTCTTACAAATGATGAGGATCTATGGTCTGGGAGGTGGCACAATGGATAAAGCATTAGACTCTCAAGCATGAGGTACTGAGTTCAATCCCCAGCAGCACATGTACAAGAATGTCTTGGGAGCCAGGCGTTAGCGCATTGGGTTAAGCACAGGTGGTGCCAAGTGCAAGGACCATAAGGATCCCGGTTCGAGCCCCTGGCTCCCCACCTGCAGGGGAGTCACTTCACAGGCAGTGAAGCAGATCTGCAGGTGTCTATCCTTCTCTCCCCCTCTGTCTTCCCTCCTCTCTCCATTTCTCTCTGTCCTATCCAACAATGACTACAACAATAAAACAACAAGGGCAACAAAAAAAGGAAAATAAATAAATATAAAAAATTTTTTTTTAAGAATGATGTCTGGTTCTTCTTCCCCTATCTTTCTCATTAATAAATAAATAAAATCTTTAAAAAATTATGAGGCTCCTTGCTTACATATTAGTATTATTAATAATAATTAATGTAATACAGTCTTTTTTAGGGTCAAAATTATTCTCATAATTTATAACTCAATCACCCCCTACTTACATATGTTCTCAAAAAAGACAGAACTGGCCCTTGGCCATTACCAAGAGGAGGCCTATAGAAACAAGAACTGCAGGCATTTATTCAGGCTGCAACCCCCAGGTTGCTTTCAATTTTCACTTGAGTCATTGGACTCAGTCTCCCAGAGTCTTCTGGATTCTCTGAAAATGTGGGTAAGTGTTAAGAACATCCAAGGCTCTCAGGACTAAATCTGGACAGTTTCCCCCACCCATTCCTCTCATCCCTGCTTTAACATTGTCTTTAGTGTTGCAAAGGTGGGGTAAAGAATGCGAATCACTTTAATAGTTACTTCCTTTTAAGATATAAGAGATACAAGAACTAAATCTCGTGGGGAGGGGAGGAGGCAGCCGCACACCAGGTTAAGCGCACATACTACCATGCGCAAAGACCTACTCAAGGACCCAGATTTGAGCCCATACCTCACCTCACCTGCAGTGGGGACAAAATAAAACAGAAAAAAATAAATAAATAAAAGACTGTTAGGAGTGGTGCAGGTACCAAGCCCCAGTGATAACTCTAGAGTCAAAAAAAATTAAATTAAAAAATAAGGGAGAGGCAGAGGTGCACCAGGTTAAGCGCACATAGTATGAAGTGCGAGGACTCAGGCTAGGATCCCATTTCTAGGCTGCAGGGGGTCGCTTCACAAGCAGTGCTTTCTGTCTTTCTCTTTCCTTCTCTGTCTACTCCTCCCATCTCAATTTCTCTCTGTCCTATCCAATAAAATGAAAAAAAAAAAAAAAAAAAAAAGGCCACCAGGAGAAGTGGCTTCATTGTGCAGGCACCAACCCCCTGAGATAATCCTGGAGGTCAAAATAAATAAATAAATAAAATAAAATAAAAACAACTAATTTTTAAAAAGAAATCTAAATTTTAATCCAAAGTGTTAAATGATGAGTTGGTGTCTATCTACATGTCAAATAAACTATTCCATTTCTTATCAAAGTGTGATTTATTTTTTTTACTTTTTGTCGTTTATATAGGTAGTATTTTTGTTTCCTTTTGCCATATAAACTATTACTTTACATAAAATTTGAACTGTGCCTGTTATTCTACTAATCTAGATATAATTTGTCTATCCAGTATTCACTGCATCCTAGAAATCTTTTTCATTGTTTTCTGCAGCTTACTCTGAGTGGCAAAAAGTCAAGACATAGCTAGAAAAAGAGATGATTAGAGAACGCAATTTTATATTGTTTCATTTTTTAATTTTATTTATTTATTAACCAGAAAAATAGGAGGAGAGAGAAAGAACCAGATATCACTCTGGTATACGTGCTGCCAGGTAGTGAACTTGAGACCTTATGGTTGAGAGTCCAGTGCTTTTTCTACTGCGCCACCTCCTGAACCACAAGAATGCAATTTTAGATCAACCACAGATTTTACGCAGAAAATAAATCTAAATGTGCTTTCGATTGTTTAGATTTTAGGATGGTTTTACTCTATAAAGAAAAACGAGATTGTTTCAGCTGCATTTGACTGAGAAAAGTAGCTGCTAGTTGTCAGTTCTCAGTCCCTGATAAACCTGACACTATTCCCAGGTTGGTTATATAATCTACCACTCTCTAGTCCTGGAGACGGTGCCACCTTGGGAATCTATGTCACATTATGCTGTCATCAACAATACCAGCCAGACAAGATGGTGACCCAGGCAGAGCTAAGATTACAAGAACAGGATCGCTTTCTGTCTTGTCTGATGATATTGTGAGGGTTGTGAACATCTGAGTTAGAGTCTGGTGTTGGGATTTGTCAGATAACTCTGTCAGGGCCCAAACTAATCTGTTGTCTTTGGGCTTTATTCCATAGAGCCAGCAGGGGATCAGGAGCAACAGCAACATCTTGGCAAAGAGTCTGGGACCAGTCTTGGCTACCAGCAGGGCTTCTGTGGGCTTGCCCTGCCTATAACCATTGTGATGCGTGAGTTTTCATTAGCTTTGTCTTCATAAAAATGACATAATTAGAAACATATGAACTGCACATGCACAAGGAAAAGCAGCAAGCCTTGACACCTACAAGTGTTTCCACAGGAAATGAGAAAAGAAAAACACTTATAAACAAAATCTATTAACTAACGAAAGGAGAAATAACTATAAAATATGGATGGGGTTTTTCTTGCAATTTCTTATAAACAGTTTGAAAGCAGATACAATGGACTTATTTTCAGCTTCTTCCTTATAGAGGGAAAAACATTGTATAGTATGACATGCAATTTTTCAACTTTTTCAAAAAGGTTGAATTTGGCCCTAGGCTCATCCAACAAAGAATTATGTAACCTCAAAATAATAGAGCACAACTAGCATAGTATCACCGCTCAATAAAAACAACCATATAGACTTTCAAACGAATAGCATTGTTTTATGCAAAGGCTTCAGGTTAATAAGGTAGATCCAAAACACCCCCAGGGCATTTCCGGGGAATATAGAAAGCAGGGGCCTAAGAAGGTGTGTACTAATTATGAGATGTTAAGGGTTGGGTTTGCTCAAGGCAATCCATTTCTATTAAAATGTAAGCTGTGCAGGGCCAGGAAAGTAGCTCCATGGTAGAGTGCATACCAAGCATCTGTGAGGCCCTGGCTTCCATACCTGTCATTTCCTCAGAATTATTATGCATACTTTTCTGATTTTAGGCATTATTATAGATTCTGCAAAAGACCCCATGTTTTTCTGTTGTTGTTGTTTTTTTTTTTCTTCAGTGAAATCTATTGAAAAGGAACTGGGCAAAGGTGAGGGTTGACAGGAGATAATATACTAGGTATTAAACATCTCCCAGAGTTTCAAGTTGGCTAACAAGCACATATCTTTCAAAATGAACCTCAAGCTATGTCAAGCATTCTGAAAAACAGAGAGGTCTCAAGCCCTTCTTCTGACTGTGCCTTCTCTTCTCTCATCATATGGAACCTGATTTCTCTCCTAAGAGTCACTTTCACCACTAAGACATCCTTGGTAACATCTTCTGGTCCCAGTTGTCCATGTTAGTTCTAGCTCAGCTTCTACTAAGAATGGCTGTACCTAGTTATATGCTTATATGCCAAGTAGTTTTGCCTGTTTCTGCCGCAGCTGCACATTTTTATGAGGGTTCTGCTTGCCTCCCTTCCTCAGAGAATTGTAAATTCACTGAAGGCCAGAGACTCTCTCCTCTTCCTTGGGAGATCCCATACCCTCTCATAATGCAGTTTACACTTCAGGTATTCATAAATCTCTTATCCTAATACTATCAAAAGTAGAAGTCTGAGCTTTTTCTATCCCCTGGATCCTAATTTAGTCTGCTATAAAGGATGGAAAACAACTCTGAGAGAATCCCTGAAGACTTTCTGCAGAGAAGATGTTCAGACACATTTTACAGGGTGAAGAAATATAGTCTTCAAGGAAATTGAACCATCTAAATCAATCCTCTCCAAAATCTCAATAACTTCAGAAAATACTCATGAGGTTCCAAGGCGTAGTCCCAGAAAGTTAGGCATAGCTAAGCTGATAAAAATCTGGAGGTGATGGTGTAATATTACTTTTATAGTCATCATTTGGAAAATTTTAGTTTGCCTTTTCTCAAGCAGGTGAAGTGTTTGTGATGACATTGTGTTATGAAGCACTGTACATGGATATAGAGTCACTGAGGAAATAAGGCATAAGCAAAATGAGCTTTATCCACAATACTCAAATGAGGCTAATTTAGGGGGTAAGTGTTCCTCCTGAGACACAGTTTTAAAAATGACCATATTTCTCAACACTCCTGCCACCAAAAGATGAAATCTGTTCTTCTCCCATGAAATCTGGGTGGCCTCACAACACAGTTAGCCTGTATAGACCAGATAGCAGAGGTGACACTACATGTGGTTTTCAAATCTCGTTCACATAGGGCCATGCTGTTCATATCTTTGTTGGAATGCACACTCATAAACCCAGAGCCAGCATATCACTGACTCCATGTACCTAGTCACCAGCTGTGACTAGGCTCACGCCACCTGGAAAAGCCATGTGGCAAACAGTTGATGGATACAGCCCTCTGCAGCCAAGTCTTTAAGTCATCTCAGCCCAGGTGCCAAACATAGGAGTGAAGAAGTGTCCATATGACTCAAGCCTCCAGAGATTTGATTCATGCCAGATATTCCCTATCTGAGGCTTTAAACATAGTGAGACAAAACAAGCTAGTTCTTCTGGGTTCCATATGTATTTCCAATCCACAAACTAAAAAGGCACAAAGAAAACTTGTTGGATGCCTCTCTTCTTATCTCATTATTGAAGAAAATTGAAAAGTCAGAGTCATTATAACTATGTAACTATCCAATTTTCATGATACAGTGGTACATATTAAATCTACCAAAATAGCAAGTATCTAGTTTGTGTCTTCTGTGAATTTTGCTAACCACCAAAGAAATTCACCACCAGTTGACGAACTTATACTATTTTTTTTATTGGAACTAGAAAACACAGAGTTTGTCTATCTTTGAGAAACTGAGGAATGTCTAGTATCATCACTCACAACAGAGATGAACTGAAGCAGAAATATAGTGCAACCTCCATCACATGAGTCATACTCAAGAATCAGATGTCACAGCCCCCTCCCTTGATAAGAAGGTTAATAGAAGTAACCAATATTTAAATTGAAAATAGCCAAAATTCAAGGAGTTGCTGTTGCTTTATTGTCATGCCAACTGTGAAAAAAAATTCTACTATTTTAATGAGAGAGAGAGCAAAGCACTGCTAAGTTCTGGCTTATGGTGGTACCTGAAATTGTACCTGTGGCCTCTGGGACTTCAGACACAAAAGCCTGTTGCACAGTGGTTTTCCTATCTTCCTAGCCTTGAAAAATACTTTTCATCTGAAGAGCCTTATTAGAGATATTCATAATAGTCACAATTTTCAAATAACAAAGGAAGACTAACATAATGCAAATAAAGAGAAGATTAACATGTGAAAGTCATAGTAAAATTTATTTTTAAAAGGCAGTCTGTTGATACTGGCTTAACTATTCTGAAAATGTGTGTGAAGTTTATAATATGTGCTACCACTATTCACTTTGTATTACATTAAATACTGATCTTATACTTGTGTGATAATATATCAAACTAAGAACAAAACAAAAACCCCATTTCAAGTTGCAAGCCAAAATGCAAGGTATTTCAATTTAATTAATTAAAAGTAAATATTAAAAATTCAAGTTTAGAAAGATAGGCAGCTGGGGTTGGGTGGTAGCATAGCGATTGCAAAGCACAAGGACTGGCATAAGGATCCTAGTTTAAAAAAAAAAAAAGTAAATATTATGTATGTGATTTACTAATACCTTAGCTAAATGATATTCATTTCATTCATTCTTTTTATAACTTTTCTAAGCTTATTTCAAATATCTGAATTTTAAACTCACTAAGTCATGATCCCTTTGATTTAGCATGAGCAATTCACTTAGATTATTTTAAGAATTTACATAAGATATTTCTTGCATAAATATATTTGAAATTATTGAACAGTGGTCACAATTTGTTAAACTTTAGTTTTCTTAGAGCTCAAATCTAGCTGTCTACATAAGCTTGACTTCTCCTTAAGACCCAAGTGAGGACTTCTTTTTTATATAGTTTATTTATTTTGGATAGAGACAAAGAGAAAGGAGGGAGGGAGAGAACACTACAGTTCACACTATTGTTTCACCCCTTGTGAAGTGTCCACACTACAGCTGGGGACTCAACCAGGTGCACCTCCATCCATGCCGCCTCCCTACAGGGGAGGATTTCTAATTCAATTTATTTGTTAGGTAGAACTATTTTTAAATCTCAAACAGAAATTTAACAAGAAATGGTGGATATTTCAATGTTTCACTTTTTTTTCTTTCTTTTTTTCTACCAAGGAAGTAAGCTTGCAGGCAGGATAGATAGATTACAGGCAGGTGTTCGATGAGGCTAAGGATCCCAACACAGATGCGAGCTGCTCTGGGATTCCACTCTAACATGTAGCCACAGACACCTTCCCAACACTAGGCAAAGTTAATTTATAAGTCTCCACTAGCAATAGGAAAGACACTTGAAGGACTGTGGACACGTGTGCAAAGCTTATCAGTGTTCCTAAAAAAATACTCAAAACACATTAAGCTACGTCCTAAAATCAAGCACTTCTCACTAAGAAGAACCATTCCTTACTTCTCCTTCCTTTCTGCTCTGTAGTTGGCAACATCAAAGAGCTGTAAAGTGAACCATCTTCAGGCATTTCTCTGGAAGCCAACATGTTACCCATCATATTTCTTAGAAATGCTGGAGAAATCAGAAGTAGATAGATTACTTCTTTCTCATTCTGAGCATTCCCACTGTGCTTGAGTGTCACCTCTTTTGGAAAAATTAACTCTTAGAAATGCAGCGATGGTTCCTAACAGTATAAACCCTACCTAGAGGCAGTTTATGCTCCTGACAGCCCTGTTCAATTAATATTTATTATTTAATATGACCTTTGAGTACCCTCTGTGCTGTTCATATCCTAGTTCATTAATAAAGCATACTGGGTCACAGGTAAGATGCAACTAAGCATATGTCTTCTAATAAAACTAATCCCAACAAACAACTGGTGAATAAAAACTTAAACTATACTAGATGAGGAAAAGAGTGCAATAGGAAAGAATCTGAGAATAATGTTAAATAATAAGCTAGAGTTATACATGGTTTTCCTGTTTCAATACCAATGTATTAAATACTTTCTTACCTATTTTCCTTTTATTTTCATGGCTTAGTATTAAAAGGGGTAATTATAAACTGCCCAACTTGTCTTGTTCTTAAATTTATGATAATAAAAAAGAATACCATTATTAACACATTATACTGCTGGTAGTTTGTTATATTAGTACTTTTATATCCTATGATGATTTAAGTGGACAAGAATCTACAGAGCTATTTCAGTGTCACTGAAACTTACCTCACAATGAAAGTGCATTGTGAGTTTACTTATTCATGTGGTTAGAATTATTTTATTGGGCTGTTTGTCCTGATTTTAGAAATGTCATGCTACATGTATTTAGATTATTCCTTTTCTCCTAAAAGGATAAGACCTAAATTGAAATAACCTCCTTCTCTTTTTTATTCAGCTACCAAAAAAAGAAATGAACTGAGAACTATGATTAAATTAATGGTGAAAGTTGTGTCTCATAACCACTTCTCCAATTTAGTAGAGTTAAGAGCACAGAAGTGAATGTACAAAGAGAAGAAGATACATAATAGGACAACTGGACCATGAGTTAATTGCCTAAGGGTCACTTAGGAATCTTGATTAAAAACATTAACATTAAAAACATTAACAAATCTACAGGGCTTCTTCATCCCTCTCCTCTCCAAGCTCCCACAGGCTTGTGGGGGCCTTCTGGTTGCCTTGGTCACAAAAGGTTTTCTTCCTTTAATCAAATCACCCTCCCCCACTCCTCAGCCTCCCGCTTTTAAAAAAAAAAGAAAAAGAAGGCTTTGCTCAGCAGACCAGTTCCAATGTTTATTACTCTTTTTCTCTCTCGCCTCCAGCAGCACAGAGCCCACGCATGACAAGATGGCACACTTGAATCCCACTGCCACACAAGAATTTCCAGGAATGCTATCTGAAATGGGGACAAGAAGACAAAGGCCCACTCACTGGCTGAGAAGTTTTTTAGGGTATCTATATCTCTTTAAGAAATGGTGACCATTTATCATAGATACCTGATTAATATTTTGCTTTCAATTCCTAAGAATATTGAAGGTTGAATCCTTAGTCCTCATGTCAAAAACATAATGAAGGATTTAGTTCCTCTTGACAATTTCAGTTCTATTTCCACTATCCCTTTCTGCATACTCCTTTTATCCTTATTTTTTTTTTTGTAGTTCTCCATTAAAGTGTACATTTCTATAGAATTAGAATTAGGTCTTTTGTTCCTCTTATCACTACATTAGAGTTCACTTTTCTGTGATTCTAATACTCCAACATAACATTACACTATTCATACTTCCCCCTTCCTCTCTCTAACCCAGTCCTTCCTCTCTCTAACCCAGCCACTGAACCTGATCCTGAAATTCACTCTTAGAACTTTGCTTTGCTAACTCAGTGATTATCTGCTAGGCAGCAGTTAACATACATCCAAACCACCCACTTTGTTTAGTTGTTGCTGTATTTGTTAACCACAAGTAACTTCCTTCCTCTGGGAGATGGTTGGAGAAAATAAGTGATTTCCATAGTATGAAAGTACTAGTCAAGAGGTTTGTTTTGTTTGTTTTTTACTGTATACTCTTGGTCTCTATAAGAAATACTGTAAGATTATGATGAGATTAACTGCTCTAAACTAAACCAAGGATTACTGAAAGAAGTTAACTAATCAAGTAGTGTACTTTTCACTGGTAATAACTTTGACTTCTTTCATTCCTATAAAACCTAGGGAAGTTTTCAGAATAGAGGTCACCTTCTATAATACATATCTAATTGATATCTTACAATGGAGTCTCCTTCATTCTCACATAAAGCTCTAGCTTCACACCCTTTAGGTACCTCTACTTCTGTCTCTACATGTTCTGAATCATACTCATTTACTCCTACTCAGAACTATACACTTTTGCCTCTTGGTGCTTCAGGCATGACATTCTTTGCCTTAAATTAAATTAAATCTCTCAATCTCTCTCTCCCTCTCTCCCTTTCTTCCTCTCTCCCTCTCTTTCTCTTCTCTCTCTCTCTCTCTTCCTCTCACCCTCATGATTCACTCAAGAGCAATTTTTCCCAGGAACTCTTTTGAACTTTCCAAAACTGGGCTTACCGACTTACAGATAACAATTTCTGAAAAAATCAGAATGGTATTAAATAATAAAAGAGAAAGTCTCTTTGGGGATGAACCTTCTAATTTTAGGTCTAAACTATAGTATGTAACTGTTAAGAGTTGAATTTCTTATTGTGGTGTATATACACAATGAAATACTACTCAGCTACTAAGAATAATGAACCCATCTTCTCCGACCCATCTTGGATGGATCTAGAAGAAATTATATTAAGTGAGATAAGTCAGAAAGAGAAAGATGAGTATGGGATGCTCCCATTTACAAATAGAAGTTAAGAAAGAAGAACAGAAAGGGAAGCACAAAGCAGAATTTGGCTGAGTTTGGAGTATTGTGCCAAAGTAAAAGAACTCTGGGGGGAAGGTGAAGGTAGATTTTCATCTCCATGATAGGGGGGTGGGGGTAATGGTGTTACCATTTTGGTGGTGGGAATGGTGTTAATATACACTCCTATTAACATACAGTCTTATAAATCACTATTTAATAAATATGAGAGAGGAAAATAGATTGAATGTCTCAAACTTTTTGATGCATAAACCCTACTTCTATGTATATATTCCTTCAATCTAAGCACATAAGCTTTCAAACTGGTAACCTAGTTGAATTTTAACAGTGGGCTAAAATTATTTTTTTTACTATTATCACCTTTATTTATTGAATAGAAACAGCCAGAAATTGAGAAGAAAGAGAGAGAGACAGACAGAGAGAGAGACCTGCAGTGCTGCTTTACCACTCATGAAGCTTTCCCTCTGCAAGTGGGAACTGGGGGCTCAAACCTGGGTCCTTGCACACTGTAACATGAGGACTCAATCAGATGTGCCATCACCTGGCCCCTGGGCTTAAATTACTAATACATTTATGATAATGAATTTTTCTTTGAAATATTATATCACCTAAAATTCTTAGATTAGGGAGACCAGAAGCAACTGGTCATGTCAATATATAAGATACATTGTTTTGTAAATAGCATTAAATGACAGAAATCATGATAAGGTCTACATGGTACAGTAAATCCTAAGCATGGAATTTTCAAAGTAAACCAAATTCCCAAATTATTTGGTCATAACAACAATTATCTATCACCTCCTTAAACTTTAAGACAGTAGGAACCTTTCCTATTGTCTTAAAACCCTAATTCTCCCAGTCCTGGAATATATGGGGTGGGTCTCGTTTTACCTCATGCTTCTCTCAGTCCATACCATTTGATCCTGCAACTGCTGATCTCAATCAAATCAATGCAACCAGTACCACCTCAATATGTTCCACTTTGGATTATGTCCAGAGTTGCCAGGCATGTGATATCAACCCTTCTACTCCATTACTCTGGTGAGACCTTTCCGAGCTCATAGGACTCCTTAGTTCCATTTCAGGTGGCACACTTCATAGGAAAGCTAAAGAACCTAGATATAAACCAGGGCCCATGAGATACAGCACAAGTGCACATGTATCCATAAATTAGGTGAAAATATACACCTTAAAGTAAACGTTCACAACAACTCAATAAGCACAGCCAGCAAGTAGAAAGACCTAAAAAAGACACCATAAAGTGCCTAATCAAATAGTTTCTATTTAGACCTAGATACCCTCCTCACCTACTTCCTATTTCATTTCCCTCAATCACTCTAAGACTAACCTTGTCAAACAAAATAAGGACTACAAAGCTGAATAAGGGCAAGAGACTGGCATACTTTAATGATGGCCCTTTTAGTCACTACCAGGCTACCCCATCATCCAGGACCCTAGTCAGGATTCCCATATAGATATGATGAGCCTAGATCTCTAACAGATCCCTCTCTCCACCACCGCTGGTCATCTCCATCAGGAATAGTATCATGGACCCTCCTGTGGACCTCTACAGGACCTTGTCCTCAATGTGGAACAACAATGGTCAGGGACTACCCCACTCTCCAAAGGAAGACTTGGTCAACATATTCTGCCACTCAAGGATGATGGGTCCTGAAATGAGTGCAGCCTAGAATGTTCCTAGCTATGACCACAGATGCGAGCTCAAACCTACAGGCATGTAGAGGTTACATAGGCTCCTGTGCTGAATATGGGCCCCAGACCAGATGGATGGAGTTTACAGTTAATGGTATTTATATATTTTCCCATATTTGGGAGCTACTCTGATCCAACTTTCTAGTCCTATTCCCAACTCTGACACCATCTCCCCAGATAATATCTTTATCCCATTTGTATGTTAGTTGTCAGGTTCAGGCAAAATTAGTAAAGTCATTGGCCCCTTGGAATATACCTAAAATAGACTTCCTAGCTTTTTCCATAATAGAAACCCCAAATCTCATCTGTTATATTCTAATCTTTAAGTTTCTGATTATTCAACACTTTTTTCTGCTTTATATCTTAATGATTTTCAGCCACCAAGTTACAGATGATGCTAACCTGACTTCCCTTGGCAGACAACCTCACCAATGTGTCCTGGAACTCCACCTCTCCAGAGCCCTGCCCCACTAAGGAAAAATAGAAACAGGATAGGAGATGAATCAATCTTCCAATGCCCATGTCTAGTGGAGAAGCAATTACAGAAGCCAGACGTTCCACCTTCTGCACCCCATAATGATCCTGGGTCCATACACCCAGAGGGATAAAGAATAGGAAAGCTTCCAATAGAGGGGATGGGATACAGAGACTCTGGTCATAGGAATCGTATGAAATTGTACACCTCTTATCCTGTGGTCTTGTTGACCATTATTAAATCAATTTAAAAAATAAGAGTTTTATTTTTCAATCTCACTAGTGTGTCCCAGAAGCTTTCCAGAGCCCAACCCCACTAGAATAGATAGTATAGATAGAATAGGCTGTGGGTATATATCCACCTGCCAAGGTCCATGTTCAGCAAAGAAGCAATTACAGAAGCCAGACCTTCCACGTTCTGCATCCCATAAAGAATTCTGGTCCATACTCCCAGAGAAGGATCAAGAATAGGGGAGCTTCCAATAGAGTGGATGGGACATGAAACTCTGATATTGGGTACTGTGTGGAATTGTATCCCTGTTATCTTACAATCTTGTTAATCACTATTAAATCATTGATTTAAAAGAAAAAGTTGTATGTAATGCCAGCTGGAGATAAAGGAGGCAAGTATCCTTTCCTTTGCAAACCTCCCATGCAGCATCTCTTACCACAGTATATTTGTAATGATATATATCTCTCCAATCTTGTGCTTGCAGATAGTTTTAAGCTTTGCTCTTTCTTCTTTTCTCTTTGTCCCAATACTTAGCAAGTTAGTAAAGAAGCCTGGGTACTCCCTCCTCTGATACCAGCAAGAGATTCAAACCATGTGTACAGCCCCAGACCATAAGCACAGTGAAAAACTGGTTCAGTCTCCTTTCCTTGTTCTCATAAATCATTTCTGGTTCATATATGTGAGCAGCAAATCTCCCAGTGTGTTCCCTCTCCCTCTCCCTTTTCTCTCTCTCTCGTTATATGATTTCAGTAGTCTCAACAGCTGAACCCAAATCCATCTTTCATTGAGGGTGACCAAAAAGAATTGCATTCACTGTTTTTCTTGCTCATGCTCTTCCCTAAATTATGAAATCTTTGGGCATAAGAATTATTTATCTGGGCAGGGGTAGATAGCATAATGGTTATGCAAAGAGACTCTCTTGCCTGAGGCTCCAAAGTTCCAGGTTCAACCCCCTGCACCACCATAAGCCAGAGCTGAGCAGTGCTCTGGTAAAACAAACAAATAAAAAAAAAGAATTATTTATTTATTCCTAGCGCCCCATATACTGTCCAGTGAAACAGTAAATCTCACTAAATGTTTGCTTGTGCATTCATCACATGTCTTTAGCTGGATTCCTATTTCCATAAAATAAATGGAATGTGACTTTTATAATCTTAGGAGAACTTGGGTGTCATCAAATACAACCCAAACAAATGAGTCATATATAAAAATAACTACTCTGGAAAAACGAAGATACAGAAGAATATCTGTTGTTATTATTTATAGTAAGACATTAAGAATAGGAAAAACTAATAAAGCTATCCTGTATGCATTAGGCTGAGAGTTAATGAGATCATTACCCCAGGAGGTATTAAAATGGCCATCACATGGAGATGTCTATTCTAGTTGACTAGAATCTGTTTCAAATACAATTGATTTGAATGGTTTGAAAAATCTGGAAGTAATCACAGACACTGAACCAGGTAGCAAATTATAAATACATTTATTACACATTTCACAATTATATCAAAAATGCTTTCATATGGGTTGCTTATATTTCAAAGTAACTGATATTGAGGTTAAAGGTCCACCAATAGCTGGTTTTAACAAATGTCTACAATGAATGTATCATCGTCTGCTTCAATCATAAGGAAAATTAGTAGGAACACTGGTTAACTGAAGGTACAGCATGGAGATGTGAGGCAGTTACCCTCCACCTATCACTGTTTTGCATAGATCCCCCACCACCACCTTGCTATCACACCTTCCCTTGTCTCCTGGGGCTATCTCCATGGAAAAAATGTAACTTACTTCCTATGCTCATCTTCATCTCCCTCCACTCTCACAGGTCATGAACGAGGAGGCTGCCTCTTCCTCACTAGTGCTTCCCTAGCTCCAAAACACAGTGCTTCTGTGACTTCCTTATGCTCTGGGCACTAGATGCTTTATGAGCCACTTCCTCTATTAAAAAATATTTAAAATGATATCACATAACCATTTTTGGTCAAAAGTGAGCAGTTAATGTTAATGGCCTAAAATAGTTTCTTGAACCTAAAAGTGGTTATAATAACAACTAGAAATTTTTCTGGGATGCTCAAAGTATTGTTGACCTTAGTGCTTAATGGATAAGCTGGTTATGATGGTCATAGTAAAGACACTCAATCACTGTCTAATGAATGGATGACAGGTGATGTCTGAGAGAAGGAAATAAAATGCAACCAGTCATCTAGTAACAATATACACAAGATTTCATAAATATAAAATCCATTTAATTATTCCTTCCCTTTCTCTCTGAACCCCTCCACCAAATTGTACTTGTCAGTAAACTGAAACAAGTGGAAGTCTTGCTGCATTGTAAAGGCTATGCTATTTGGAGGGTCATCTTCAATATTTTCTTCCAAGCCCTCTTATGCCTGAGATTAGAAGTAAGCTACAGTACCATGGTACTGTAACAAAAACAGAGAGAGACCCCAGAAATAAACCCACACTTAAATAGGGACCTAGTATATGACAAAGAAGTCAACACTGTCCAACAGAGAAAAGAAGACTTTTTTAATAAATGATGCTGGGAGAACTGATATCTAAGTGTAGAAAAATGAAATTAGCTCACTTAAATAAAATAAAAATGGATCAAAGACCTAGATTCTAGACCTGGCACTATAAAATACACAAAAGAACATATCAAACCTTAACATTAATGTTGTATTTGGAGACTGAAATAAAACTAAACAAAATTAAATAAATGGGACTACATCAAAATAAAAGGTTTTACACATCAAAAAGGATAAACAGCTAACCTAGCAACTGAGAAAACATATTTTCACATTGCACATCTGACATGTGATTAATATCAAACATCTATCAAGAGTTCATACAACTCAACAAGAAGGGAACAACACAATAAAAACTAGGCAAAAGAAATGAATAGGCAGTTTTCTAAAAACCGATACACATGACCCACAGCCATATAAGGAAATGCTCCACTCATCATTAGAGACATGCAAATTAAAACTGAACTGAGATTTAACCTCACACTGGTAAAGATCAATAAAACAGGATATAATAAGTGTTGGAAAGCATGTGGAGAAAGAGGAGCTCAGTTACATTTCTGAGGAGAATGCCATCTGGTGCAGCCACTGTGGAGAACAGTATTGAGAATCTTTAAACAAATCAAAATGGAGATGCATTATAATCCAGCAATACCACTCTTAGGTATTTATCCAAAAAAAAACATGAAAGCACTAATTCAAAGGGAAATATATACCCTCGTGTTCATAGCTGCATTATTTACAATAGCCAAACACTGACAGTAACCTAAATGACCATCAACAGATGGCTGAATAAAGAAGTTATGGGACATACAGAGTAGTACTCTTCAGTTTTAAAAAGATAGATTGTGTCCTTTAGAAAACAAATGAATAGAATGGGGAGTGATTATGCTTAGTAAAGAACTGAAAGACAACTACCAGATGTTTTACCCACATGTGAAATATAAATACCTGAAATACATGAACTTGAAAAAAAAAAAGTATCCAACCTGTCTCTAAGACCTTGGGAGAACTATGATGGTTATACTTGGGAGCTGGGGCCATAGAACTAGGTGGTAGGAGTGGTGTGGGACTTTGCTTCTATTATCATATAAATCACCATGAGTTTACTAATAAAAACATAAAATAGAAATGGGCCACAGTGCCATATGGGCTGAGTGTTACAAGTTTGGGTCAGGGTCAGGAACCACATGAACCCCATGTTTCTGTTCTCTTCTGAGGGACTTTCTAACCTATTATTATTATTAACCTCCTCCAAGTATGAGCCTAACTAAATGACTACACTTAAGCTTAATCTGTGAATACTTTGCATGTGCTGTTTACAATACAGTCCTAAGCTTATTGCACCCAAGTATAGCAGGGTGGTACTGGCATCTTTAGTCCACTGTGCCCTCTTCCTGCCACATGCTGGCACTCAATAATGTCACCGTACCCCTTTCACAGATATGTACCATGTGGGAGGCAATTACCCACAGGAATACAGCTATCTTTTCTGGGAACATTCACTATTCCCTAATATCACCAGACTCTTCCCATCTACATGGTGACAAAATGCCCTTTGGGTTGATATTTATTTATTTATCTATTTATTTATTTACTTTAAGTTTTTGTTTATAAAATGGAAACACTGACAAGACCATAGAATAAGAAGGGTACAATTCCCCACAATTCCCACCACCGGAGCTCAATTCCATTTCCTCCAATAGCTTTCCTGTTCTTTAACCCTTTGGGAGCATGGACCCAGAGGCATTACGGGGTGCAGAAGGTAGAAGGTCTGGCTTTTGTAATTACTTCCCCATTGAACATGTGCGTTGACAGGTCAATCCATATTCTCAGGCTGTCTCTCTCTTTCCCTAGTGGGGCAGGGATCTGGAGAGGTGGGGCTCCAGGACACATTGATGGGGCCATCTGCCCTGAGAAGTTCTGTTGGCATTATGTTAGCATCTGGAACCTGGTGGCTGAAAAAGAGTTAAGATAGAAAGCAGAGCAAATTGTTGACTGATCATCAGTCTAAAGGCAAGAATATTATGGATGAAGATTTGGGGTCTACATTTTGGAAAGAGCTAGTAGGTCTATTTTAGGTATATTCCAAGGGGCCATGACCTAACTACTTTTTTCCTATGCCTGACATCCAATATGCAGGTAACCTAAGCTACTGTCTGTGTATCCCCCCAGACATTTCCATTATTATTTTTAATATTTATTTATTCCCTTTTGTTGCCCTTGTTGTTTTATTGTTGTAGTTATTATTGATGTTGTTGTTGTTGGATAGGACAGAGAGAAATGGAGAGAGGAGGGGAAGACAAAGAGGGGGAGAGAAAGACAGACACCTGCAGACCTGCTTCACCACTTGTGAAGTGACACCTCTGCAGGTGGAGAACTGGGGGCTTGACTGGGATCCTTATGCCGGTCCTTGTGGTTTGCAGTGTTTCCTTTTATAAATAAAAAATATAAAATTAAAAAATAGCCTATGACCCATGTAAGGAATAAAAAATAAAATTAAAGTAAAATATTATTAAAAATAGAGTTGATATTTAATTATGTTGGATAAGAAATACACATTCATTGCAGGAATCACTTTTCTCACTCTGCCCATGTTCCCTCGTGCAGACTTTCCTGATGGTGATCATGTGTGGAAGCAGGGTGTTGGCCTGTATTAAAAGATACAGGAATTTAGGAGAAGACATGGTTGGGAGATGTACTTATTCAACATTTCTGCTATAAAATTCTATAAAAATAAATTCTGTATGACCAGAAAAGCAATTATTTCTCATACTCTCAGTGTACTCAAAATCAGGCTTGCTTTGGGACCATTATCAAGGACACCCCTAACAGCCTTTGAGAAAATGTTTGAAAGTCAGTATTTGTAGCCAATGGGAATAGGAATAAGCAAATGATACACAGCATGATCAGGATTTCCATCAGCACTGAATAAACGGAATCAGTGATACTGAGACATTTCAGAGGGGAAACGATTGACATTGTTTTAATAGACAGGATCCAAAAAGTCATGAAATTTTGAGTAAGAAAAACATTGGCAACTATTCTCCTGGTGGGAATTGTTACATTTTTCACTTAAGAACATAAAGAGGTAGTGCCTGTGTCTAGCTAGAAAGATATGGTAGGACCAGGGAGATAGAATGGTGTTTATACAAAAGATACTTTCATGCCTGAGGCTCCAAAGTCCCAGGTTCAATCCTCCATACCACCATAAACCAGAGCTAGGTAGTACTCTGGTAAAAAGAGAAAGGATAAGGGGGGAAAGGGAATCTGAGAGGAAGAGAGCAATACAGGGTACATGAACATTACAAATAATTTTTTCTGTACTCTAACTGACCAGTAAAGGAATGTGCAAGTTACTCTTCTCTACATGTTATTCTAAGTCTTCATCACTAAGGTTTAAGGTACTACCCACTTAAGTGCTACATTTAAAAAATTAGTCTTTATGTAGATATACAGACACAGACCCTACAGAAAATAAATAAATACTTGCCTGGGATTCTGAACATCTTTTAGTTCTGAGGAAGAAAAAAAAATAACCAGAAGAATCTTCTTTTCCATAAAATCTACTCCTTCAAGGAAGCCTAGTATATGATTTTCACTTTGATTTTACACAAATTTTAAGGAAAAGGACTAAGGAGCAAGGAGAACCATGCAATTCGCACATCAAAACTAATCATACACACATACATACACACACACACACACACACACACATACACCACAAGTGATAGTCTGCTTCAAGCCTCAGGCTTTAGCAGTTTATCATTTTCATGGGACTTGCCAGAAGTACCCCCAGAATAAGAGCAGTTCTTTGAATAATTCTAATGAAACTGAAGCTCAATTAAAAGGTACTGAAAACTGTCCTCACAGTGAAGAGAGAAATAATTTCTTTTCCATGTGTTTCTAGAAGAAATTTAGTCATCACCACAGTCACTGTATTTTCAAAGATACTTTTGTGGGGTGGGTGACCTCATTATCTTCCTATTTGATAAAACACAGCAGACACTTAAGTGGGAGATAGATGATATGGGGATGAAGAAGCCATCATCACCTTTTACATGGGTGTCTAAATAAGGATGTTATATTTTCTTATATCCCACTAGAGTAAACAATACTTGAAGTATAGTGAGGAGTTAAGTAATTTTTCTCATCTTTGTGAATAAATAAATTTGTCAAGATAAAACATGAGCAAAGAGTAATACTTGCACTGCACAGAGAATATCAGGCTTAATACATAAAATTTAAGAAAGAAGAGATTTCAAGAAATTAAAAGGTAAGTTTATTCATAACAATGTACCTAAATAGAGAATCAATGATCTTTCAATGGGAGGGTAATGATTAATGCTTCTGAAATAGTCAAGAGGTCCATATAAGGACTTGAATATGAAGTAAACTATTTTATAAGGAAGTAAGAGCACTAAAAGTAGTAGATAATATCTCTAAACCTAATTTATAATAAAAAATTCAACATAAAAATAATTTGAAATCATGTAGTTAAAGTAATGGTGACAAGTAGAAAACACACCCCATTCATGTAAGGTACCCACATACTAATCCCCTCACCCTCACCTTTTTCTTTATTTGACAAAGGTAACTCTGCAGATATGACAGACTCTTTAGATGAGAAGTATATTCCAAAGAAGTCAATGTAAAAACAAAAAAGTTTCTTCTAAGAGAGAGACAGGAGTATAAGAGTAGGAAAGACAGGGATGATAGACTTGAAAGATGGAGGAAGGAGCCATAAACCAAGGAATGGAGGTGGCCTCTATAAGGTAGAAAAGGCATGAGAGCAGATTCTTCCTGGGACCCTCCAGAAGTAATACAATGCTACTGATCCCTTGGTCTTTATAGTCATGAACCTCTTGGAATAAATCTAAAATAGACTCCCTAGCTTTTCCCAAATGGAGACTCCAAATCTCATCTGCTATATTCTTGCCTTTAGGTACCTGACTATTGAACAGTTTGTTCTGCTTTGTCTTAATGCTTTTTCAGCCACCAAATTGCAGATGCTATCATGATGTCAACCTGCCTTCCCTGAGCAGACAACCTCTCATCAATGTGTCCTGGAACCTCACTTCTCCAACCCCTTCCCCAGTAGGGAAAGATAGAAGCAGGCTGGGAGAATGGATCTACCAGTCAACACTCATGTCCAGTAAAGAAACAATTAAAGAAGCCAGACCTTCCACCTTCTACACCCCATCATGATCCTGGGCCCATACTCCCAGAAGGGTAAAGAATAGAAAAGCTTCCAATAGAGGGGATGGGATATGGAACTCTGATGGTGGGAACTGTAAGAAATTGTACCCCTCTTATCCTATGGTCTTGTCAATCATTATTAAATAAACAATAAATAAAATGTTTTAAATTACATATATTATGCTTAGTGCCTGTGGAAAAGTTTGGAGATTCCTGAAGACATTAAAAGCCAAACTACTCTCTTTCTCTAGTGGGGCAGGGGTCTAGGGAGGCAGGTTTCCAGGACACCTTGGTGGGGTCATCTGCCCAGGGAAGTCAGGTCAGCATCACAGTAGCATCTTGAACCTGGTGGCTGAAAAAGAGTTAAGATATAAATCAGAGCAAATTGTTGACTAATAATGAACCTAAAGGCATGAATATTGCAGATGAAGATTTGAGGGTCTCTATTTTGGAAAAAGCTAGTAGGTCTATTTTAGGTCCTCCCTAGGGAAAGAGCAAGACAGGCTGGGAATGTGGATCAACCTGCCAATGCCCGTGGTCAGCAGAGAAGCAATTACAGAAGCCAGACCTTGCACCTTCTGCACCACATAATGATTCTGGGTCTATGCTCCCAGAGGGATAAAGAATAGGAAAGTTTTCAAGGGAGGGAATGGGATACGGAGTTCTGGTGGTGGGAACTGTGTGAAATTGTATTCCCCTTATCCTATGGTCTTGTCAATATTTCCATTTTATAAATAAAAATAAAGAAAGGAAGAAAGGAAGGAAGGAAGGAAGGAAGGAAGGAAGGAAGGAAGGAAGGAAGGAAGAATGGTAGAAAGAGAAAGTACAAAGTGAGAAAAAAATAAATCAATCTACTATGGTCCAGGAGGTGGCACAGTGGATAAAACATTGGACTTTAAAGCATGAGGTCCTGAGTTTAATCCCCAGCAGCACATATACCAGAGTGATGTCTGGTTTTTTCTCTTTCTTCCTATCTGTCTCATAAATAAATAAATATTTTTAAAAGAAAAATTACTCTTTAAAAAACTCAGCCTACCATATGAACCAGTAATTCCTCTCAGGTATCTATTCCAAAGAAAACAAAAACACCTATTCAGAAAGATCTACATAATATCTCTTCTTACTTTCTTTTGTGTAGTTAATTGAGTAAAGTGACTGAGGGAAATGATGCCGGGGGGGGGGGGGTGGGGGGGGTTCTAGGGCTAAGTAGCAGATATTTAACTAGACATTTTATGATATCTTCTTCCTACTTACTACTTACTTGCTGATATTATTAAGTTTAAGTCTAATCACAGCAGACTACTGAGCACTTTATTTGAGGTATATAGTTTCCCCTAATTTATGCATACATGTGTACATGTCCCCTGTGCCCTAAGCCCTAGTCTATAACTAGGGTCTGTAACTTTGTTAGGGAGTATGCCATTTAAATGGAACTTGGAGTCCTATGCATTAGGAAAGGTCTCACCAGATTATTGGAGTTGGAAGGCTGATGTTTCAGGCTTGGCATATCTGTATATAGTCCGAAGTGAAAGGTGGCATGTTGGCACTGGTTGCATCGACTGAGCTGAAGTCAGCAGAGGCAGGATCACAGAGAAGAAGCATCAAGAAATACAAAGTTCCAGAGGTTCCAGGACTGGGAGAAATACAGGTTTTTAAAGAGAATGGGAAAGGTTCCTTTCTATCTTAGAGTTGAAGAAGTCAATAGATAATTATGATTATAACCAAGTTATGTGGGAGTTTTGTTTACATTAAAATCCCATGGTTAGGATTTACTATACCATACATAACCTCTCCATGATTTATGTCATTTAATACATGAAGGCCCCTAATTTCATCTGCTCTATTCCTACCTTTGAGTTCCTGTTTATTAAACAGTTTGTCCTGCTTTACATCTTAATGCCTTTCAGCCACTAAGCTGCAGATGCTATTATAATGCCATCTTTTTTTTTTAATTTTTTATTTAAGAAAGGATTAATGAACAAAAACATAAGGTAGGAGGGGTACAACTCCACACAATTCCCACCACCCAATCCCCATAACCCACCCCCTCCCATGATAGCTTTCCCATTCTCTAGCCCTCTGGGAGCATGGACCCAGGGTGGTTGAGGGTTGCAGAAGGTAGAAGGTCTGGCTTCTGTAATTGCTTCCCCGCTGAACATGGGCGTTGACTGGTCGGTCCATACTCCCAGTCTGCCTCTCTCTTTCCCTAGTAGGGTGGGTCTCTGGGGAAGCTGAGCTCCAGGACACATTGGTGGGGTCTTCAATCCAGGGAAGCCTGGCCAGCATCCTGGTGTATGATGCCATCTTGACTTCCCTGGGTAGACAATCTCACCAATGTGTCCTGAAGTTTCACCTCTCCAGAGCCCTATCCAACTAGGAAAAGATAGAAATAGGCTGAGGGTATCTATCAATCTGCCAATGTCCATGTCCACTGGAGAAGCAATTATTATTATTTTAAAAATATTTATTAATTTGTTCCCTTTTGTTGCTCTTGTTGTTTTAGGGTTGTAGTTATTATTGTTGTTGACGTCATTGTTGTTGCATAGGACAGAGAGAAATGGAGAAAGGAAGGAGAGACAGAGAGGGGGAGAGAAAGACAGACACCTGCAGACCTGCTTTACCACCTGTGAAGTGAACCCCCTGCAGGTGGGGAGCCAGGGGCTCAAACTGCGATCCTTATGCCATTCCTTGTGCTTTGTGCCACCTGCGCTTAACCTGCTGTGCTAATGCCTGACTCCCTGGAGAAGCAATTATAGAAGCCAGACCTTCCATCTTTGGCACCCGTTAAAGAATTTTTGTCCATACTCCCGCAGGGATAAAGAATAGAGAAGCTTCCAATGGACAGAATGGGACACAGAACTCTGGTGGTAGGAACTATACCCTGTTATCTTACAATCTTGTTCATCATTATTAAATTACTAATGATCTTTTTTAAGAAATCTGTTTGCACCTATGTTTGTGGCTGTGTGGTTTGTAATATTCAACATTGGGAAACAACCCATGTATCCAACAATAGATGAATGGTTAAAAAAAAAGTCTGTGACTGGGCCAGGCAGTGATGCATCTAGTTAAGCACAAAGACCCAATTTCAAGACCCTGGTCCCTAACTGCCAGGGAAAAGCTTCATGACTAGTGAAGCAGGGCTACAGGGGTCTATCTGTCTCTCTCTCCCTATCTCCCCTGCCCCTTTCAATTTCTCTGTCTTTAACCAAAAATAAATAAATAAATAAATTTTTAAAATCTGTGATCTATATGTACAATGTTTCTACACAGGTATAAGAATCAATGGCATATTTTCTTTTCCTATAACATGGATGGAACCAGAGGGAATCATATTGCTATATATATAATCCAGAAGAAGAGCAAATACTACTGATAGGTGATCTTACTCTCAGAGGGTCTCTAAGAAATAAAGCAAATGTCAATATAGATTGAATCCTCAATAGTCTGTTGAAACAGATTCAGGGTCTCAAAAGGGGAATGGAAGATTACTAAGGTGAGGTTGAGGACCTAGGTCCCTATGGTGGAATAACATTATGGTTTGGTTGAGGTTAAAGTGTACCAATACCTACCTTGCACCCCATGATAATGCAAGTCAACTTCCCCCAATAAAATTGTATTGGAATTGGAAAAAAAAATATATATATATACTGCACTTATGATTCCCAGAACCATCAGATGGTAAATGTGTAATGATTTAAGCCACTAAATGTGTGTTAATTTAGTAGAGAAGCAAAAGGAAGCTAAAGGATTGACATTATTTTTCTTTTCTTTCTGGAACTAGGGTTATTATTGGGGCTTGGTGTCTGCATGATGAATCTGATGCTCTTTGCAGCCATTATCTTTCTCTTCTTTTTTTTTTTTTTATTGATTTGATAAGACAAAGAGGAATTGAGATGGGAATATGAGATAGAAAAGGAGGCAGATAGAAACCTACAGCACTGTTTCTCTACTTGTGAAGTTTCCCCTTGTAGGTAAGGACTAGGGGCTTGAAAAGCATACTTGTGCATGATAACATGTGTGCCACCACCCAATCCAGGCACTGACATTCTTATTCTTCTCATTGTGATCTTCTAGATAGAGACAGAAGGGCACAGAGAGGATGAACAAATTACAGCACTGAAGGCACCTTCAATGCAGTGGAAGCTGTCTCTAATTTAGGTCACAAACATAGCAAAGCAGACACTATCCAATTGAGCTATTTCACTGGCCCTAGACATGGGCATTTTTAAAGTCTAAATCACAGGTTACAGAGATGGTTAATGACAGAACAGAGATTGCTTCCTGGGGATCTGAGGAACCAATTTAGTGTACGTCTTTTTGTTTCAGATTTTGCTCTAATGCAGCAAGAGATTCTGGATTTTTCTCTGAAACAAAGCTAGCATAGTTTTAATAAAGCATATAGCTCAGACTTGAGGTCCAAAAAGGCTGCCTAATCTTTCTTCACCAACTTGGTCACAAAGTAAAGCTTGGGCTGTGTGTGCAAAGCAAATCACTCTAGACTAGGGGGAGGCAGAGAGGGTGTCAGGTACCCAACATACAATGGTGAAGAGGGATTTATGTTGGTGATGGAAGTGGTGTGCTGATACCTATCATAGGGAGATAAAAGTTTTTAACCATGTTCTGTAAACTATTATTTTGCCAATATTTGAGGGTGGGGTAGGAATTGGTCACAGACAGAGTTCCTCTATTTATCCTGTGTGCAGGGAAGAGAATATAGGCAAACTATAAGCAGGAGAGACAATGGGTTACCGGCCTCTCTCCTCAAGTCTTTGTTGAGATAATATATGACAAGCTTTTTAAATGTTAATGTTGGGGTAATAGGCACCAGTTCTACCTTTTTCCCCCAATAGAATGGTACTCCCATGTGGTACCAAGACTCAAACACAAGGCCTCATGAAAGGAAAAATGCATGCTTTACTGTAGGAGCTGGTTCCTGGTCCCAACATTTTTAGACGCTCTATTTTTTTTTTCTTTATTGGGGGATTAATAGTTTATAGTCAACAGTAAAATATAATAATTGGTTCATGTATAACATTTCCACATAACAATACAATCCCCACTAGGTCCTCTTCTCCCATCATGTTCCAAGACCTGAACCCTTTCCACCACCCCAGAGTCTTTTACTTTGGGGCAGTACACCAACTCCAGTCCAAGTTCTGCTTAGTGTTTTCCCTTCTGATCTTGTTTTCCAACTCTGTCTATGAGTGAGATCATGCTATATTCACCCTTCTCTGTCTGACTTAACTCACTTAACATGATATCTTCAAGCTCCATCCAAGATGGGGTAAAGAAGGTGAACTCACCATTTTTAATAGCTGAGTAGGAGTATTGCATTGTACATACTGACAACAACTTACTCAGTCGCTCATCTGTTGTTGGACACCTGGGTTGTATCCAGGTTTTGGCTATTAAAATTGTGCTGCTACGAAAATGGGAATACAAAAAAAAATTTTGGATGGGTATCTTTGGTTCCTTAGGATATATCCCCAGGAGAAGAAGAGCTGCACTTCTAGCCTTCTGACAGTTCTCCAGACTGCTCTCCATAGTGGTTGGACTAATTTACATTCCCACCAGCAATGCAGGAGGGGAAGTTCCATATTCTTTTTCATAGAGGCTACACCAGTTTACAATCTCACCCACAGTGCACATGAATTATTTTCTTTCTCTACAACCTTACCAACACTTGTTACACAACAGAGAAGTTCTATATATAGAATATGAATTCCTCTACTATCATGCAACTGAAAAATTACAGAAGTTTTCAGATGTGTAATCATTTTATTTTGTTGCATTGGTTTTGTTTTCATTATTACTGTGGCTTCACCACTCTAAGCTAACTTTTTCAGACAGACAAAGACAGAGATAAAGGAAGTGGGAAACAGGGAAAGATACAGCATAGTATTAGTATAGTGGGGCCTGGGGTCAAATCTGGGATGCAAGCATGACAAAATAAGTATACTATCTAGGTGATATATCTTGCTGACCCTTAGATACAGAGGGTTTTTAAAATTATCATAGAGTTAGAGAGAGATAGCGAAAGGAAGAAAGAAAGACACCTGCAGCACAATCCACCACTTGTGAATTTTCCCCCTGCAACTGGGGCTTGAATCAGGTGGGGGAAAGGGAGGGGGGAGGGGAGGGGAGAAGGAGGGGAAAGGAGGAGGAGAAGGAGGAAGAGGAGAAGGAGAAGGAGGAGGAGGAGGAGGAGGAGGAGGAGTAGGAGGAGGAGGAGGAGGAGGAGGAGGAGGAGGAGGAGGAGGAGGAGGAGGAGAAGAAGAAGAAGAAGAAGAAGAAGAAGAAGAAGAAGAAGAAGAAGAAGAAGAAGAAGAAGAAGAAGAAGAATGGGAAGAAAAAGAAGAAGAAAGAAGAAAGAAAAAGAAAGAAAGAATAATGAAAATGAAAATGAATTACTGAAAGCTATACACATGAATGAACTTCAGAATTATCAAGATGAGTGAAAGACACTGTCACTATACCAGAATACTAGTTGTATAAAACTCAGAATTAATGTTTGGACATAAATATTTGTATCATCAAATGATAAACAAGAATAGTAAAAATAAAATAGTGCTTGTTCCTGAACAATATAGAAAGAAAAGCAGGAGACTTCAATTGCATTGGTTATCTCTTAATTCTTAAACCGGGTGGCCATGTTATCTTTTTTTTTATCTTCTATATATATGTGTGTATACTGTATAAGAAATATTAAGTATTTCACATTGTCAAGCAGTAAAAATGTGACTCCTACAAAAAATGGACTGGTTATTAATCTTACCCTTAAGTCTACCGTGCCACACAAAGTCCCAAGTCCTCCTTTACTTTTTACTTTAAAATTCAGTTTGTGTGTATGGGAGGGGGCAGCCAGTGGCCCACCTGACTAAAGGCACACATTACTGTATACATGGACCTGAGTTCAAGAGTCTGGACCCCACCTACGGGGGAAATCTTTGTGAGTGGTGAAGCAAGGCTGCAGGAGTCTCTCTGTCTCTTTCCCTCTTTCTCCCCCTCTCTTCTCAATTTCTCTGTCTCTATCACTAATTAAAATAAATATTTACAAAATTAATTAATTAAAATTTCAGTAAATCCAACAGTAAATTACAAAGACTACTCATTGAAAGAAGTAGTAGCAACTGAAACTAAATTTTATCTCTTTGCCAAGTAATAGGAAACAGAGAAGGAAGACTAAGAAGAGGAGGGGCTTCTCAACAGTGTCTTATTCTCCACCTTCCATCTAGCTACTGCTTCTGATAATTCTCAACCTCATTAGAAGTATGCTTTAGAATCCTTTACTTTAGAGGGCTAGGCAGTAGCACAGTGGGTAAAGCGCAAGAACCAGAATAATCATCCTGGTTCAAGCCCCAGCTCCCCACCTGCAGGGGAGTCGCTTCACAATCAGTGAAGCAGGTCTGCAAGGTCTGTCTTTCTCTCCTCCTCTGTCTTCCCCTCCTCTCTCCATTTCTCTCTGTCCTATCCAACAATGACATCAATCACTACAATCACTATAAAGCAACGAGGGTAACAAAAGGGAATAAATATATATATTTTAATTCTTTAATTGGGGAATTAATGTTTTACATTCAACAGTAAATACAATAGTTTGTACATGCATAACATTCCCCAGTTTCCCATTTAACAATACAACCCCCACTATGTCATTTATCATCCTTCATGGATCTGTATTCTCCCCACCCACCCACCCCAGAGTCTTTTACTTTGGTGCAATACGCCAATTCCATTTCAGGTTCTACTTGTGTTTTCTTTTCTGATCTTGTTTTTCAACTTCTGCCTGACAGTGAGATCATCCCATATTCATCCTTCTATTTATGACTTATTTCACTCAACATGATTTTTTCAAGGTCCATCCAAGATCGGCTGAAAACGGTGAAGTCACCATTTTTTACAGCTGAGTAGTATTCCATTGTGTATATAGACCACAACTTGCTTAGCCACTCATCTGTTGTTGGACACCTGGGTTGCTTCCAGGTTTTGGTTATTACAAATTGTGCTGCCAAGAACATATGTGTACACAGATCTTTTTGGATGGATGTGTTGGGTTCCTTGGGATATATCCCCAGGAGAGGAATTGCAGGGTCATAGGGTAGGTCCATTTCTAGCCTTCTGAGAGTTCTCCAGACTGCTCTCCACAGAGGTTGGACCAATTGACATTCCCACCAGCAGTGCAGGAGGGTTCCTTTGACCCCACACCCTCTCCAGCATTTGCTGCTGTTACCTTTTCTGATGTATGACATTCTCACAGGAGTGAAGTGATATCTCATTGTTATCTTTATTTGCATTTCTCTGACAATCAAAGACTTGGATCATTTTTTCATGTGTTTCTCAGCCTTTTGGGTCTCTTCTGTGGTGAATACCCTGTCCATGTCCTCCCCCATTTTTGGATGGGGTTATTTGTTGTCTTGTTGTTGAGTCTGGCAAGCTCTTTATATATGCTGGTTATTAAACTCTTGTCTGATGTATGGCATGTAAAGATCTTCTCCCATTATATAAGGGGTCTCTTGGTTTGGGTAATGGTTTCTTTTGCTGTGAAGAAGCTTTTTAATTTGATGTAGTCCCATAGGTTTATACTTGCTTTATTCTTCTTTGTAATTGGATTTGTTTCATTGAAAATGTCTTTAAAATTTATGTGGAAAAGAGTTCTGCCAATATTTTCCTCTAAGTATTTGATAGTTTGTGGTCTAACATCCAAGTCTTTGAACCACTTGGAATTTACTTTTGTATTTGGTGAAATACAGTGGTTCAGTTTGATTCTTCTGCATGTTTCAACCCATTGTTTCCAACACCATTTGTTGAAGAGACTCTGCTTTCCTTATGTAATAGTCTGGGACCCTTTGTCAAAGATTAGATGTCCATAGGTGTGGGGGCTCATTTCTGGACTCTCAATTCTATTCCACTAGTCAGTGTGTCTATTCATGTTCCAGTACCAAGCAGTTTTGATGACAATGGCCCTATAATACAGTTTGAGATCTGGCAGTGTGATGCCTCCGGTTATGTTCTTTTTTCTCAAGATTGTTTTGGCAAATCTATGTCTTTTCTGGTTCCAGATAAACATTTGTAACATTTTTTCTATTCTCCTAAAAAATGTGCTTGGGATCTTCATGGGGATAGCATTAAATTTGTACATGGCTCTGGGTAATATATTCATTTTGATTATGTTAATTCTTCCAACCCATGAACATGGAATATCTTTCCACTTCTTTGTGTCTTTTTCAATTTCTTTGAGTAGTGACTCATAATTTTCAGTATACAAGTCTTTCACTTCCTTGGTTAGATTTACTCCTAGATATTTTATTGTTTTTGTTGCTATAGTAAAAGGAATTGATTTCTGGATTTCAATTTCTTCTAACTTAGTGTTTTCATAGAGGAATGTCACTGACTTTTGAATGTTAATTTTGTAGCCTGACACCTTACTGTATTGCCTGATGATTTCCAAAAGCTTCTTGCTGGATTCCTTAGGTTTTTCCATGTATACTATCATGTGATCTGCAAATAAGGAGAGTTTGACTTCTTCTCTTCCAATCTGTATCACTTTAATTCCTTGCTCCTGCCTGATTGCTATGGCAAGAACTTCCAACACTATGTTGAATAGTAATGGTGATAGTGGGCATCCCTGTCTAGTACCTGATCTGAGTGGAAATGCTTCCAGTTTTTCACCGTTGAGTATGATGTTGGCTGTAGGTTTGCTATATATAGACTCCACTATCTTCAGGAATTTTCCATCTATTCCCATTTTTTTTGTGTGTTTTGATCAGAAAGGGATGTTGTATTTTGTCAAAGGCTTTCTCTGCATCTATTGATATGACCATGTGATTTTTGGTCTTGCTTTTGTTGATGTGGTGGATCACATTGATTGATTTACATATATTAAACCAACCTTGCATGCCTGGGATAAACCCCACTTGGTCATGATGGACAATCTTTTTGATATACTGCTGTATTCAGTTAGCTAGAATTTTGTTCAATATTTTTGCATCTATGTTCATCAGAGATATTGGTCTGTAGTTTTCTTTTTTGGTTGTGTCCCTGTCTGCTTTTGGTATCAGGGTGATGTTGGCTTCATAGAAGCTGGCAGGGAGTATTCCAGTGTCTTCAATCTTCTGGAAGACTTTTAAAAGTAGAGGTATTAGTTCTTCTTTGAAAGTTTTGTAGAATTCATTTGTAAAACCATCTGTTCCAGGACTTTTATTTTTGGGGAGATTTTTGATAACTGTTTCAATTTCATTAGCTGTGATGGGCCTGTTCATGTTATCCATTTCCTCTTTACTTAGTTTTGGAAGTTGGTAGGTATCTAGGAAATCGTCCATTTCTTCCCGGTTCTCTAGCTTGGTGGCATATAGTTGTTCATAGAAGCCTTGCATGATACGTTGAATTTCTGCAGTGTCTGTTGTGATATCTCCTCTTTCATTTACTATCCGATTTATTTGGGTCTTCTCCCTTTTTTGTTTTGTGAGTCTGGCTAAAGGTTTGTCAATTTTGTTTACTCTTTCGAAGAACCAACACTTACTTTCATTGATCTTCTGTATAGTTTTCCTATTCTCAATGTTATTTATTTCTGACCTAACTTTAGTAATTTCTGATCTTCTCGTTGCTTTAGGGTTCCTTTGTTGTTCTTCTTCTAGGTCGTTATGCTGTGCAATCAGGCTGTTTATTTGTGCTTTTTCTTGTTTCCTAATGTGTGCTTGTATAGCTACGAACTTCCCTCTTAGGACTGTTTTAGCTGTGTCCCAAATATTTTGATAGCTTGTGTCTTCATTTTCATTGAACTCTCGAAACATTTTGATTTCTTCCTTGATTTCCTCTTTGACCCAGAAGTTGTTAAGAAGTGTACTCTTGAGCTTCCACATTTTGGGACTGTTACTAATCTTTTGTTGACTGTTAAGTGTTAGTTTAATTCCACTGTGGTCTGAGAAGATGCTTGGGATGATTTCAATGCTCTTGAATTTGCTGATGCTGTCTTTGTGGACTAACATATGGTCTATCCTTGAGAATGACCCATGTGGATTTGAGTAAAATGTGCATTCCAGTTTCTTGGGATGAATGACTCTGAAAACGTCCAATAGTTCTAGTTTACCTATCTCTTCATTTAGCTCCCTTATGTCTTTATTGATTTTCTGCCTGGATGATCTGTCAAGTTGAGAGAGTGGGGTGTTGAAGTCCCCTACTATAATTGTGTTACTGTTAATATATTGCTGTAGCTCTTTCAGTAGAAGTTTGATGTATTTAGATGGCTTCTCATTGGGTGCATGGATGTTAATAATTGTTAAGTCCTCTTGATTGACTGATCCTCTGAGCATTAAGTAGTGTCCATTCCTACCTTTTTTAATCTTATGTATTTTAAAGTCTATCATGTCAGATATGAGAATAGCAGTTCCTGCCCTTTTTTGTGGGCCATTGGCTTGTATGATAGTTTTCCATCCTTTCACTTTAAGTCTGTGTTTGTCTTGTTGAGTTAGGTGGGTTTCCTGTATACAGCATATTGTTGGGTTGTGTTTTCTGATCCATCTTCCTACTCTGTGTCTTTTAAAAGGTGAATTCAGGCCATTGACATTTATTGATAACAAAGATTGAAGATATTTTAACGCCATTCTTGTAGAGTTTTAGAGTGTTTTGATATATGTCCTTTTTGTGGTGGTCTGGTTGTTTATAGGAGACCTTTCAGAACTTCTTTCAGGCCAGGCTTGGTGATGGTTGCTTCCTTCAACTGTTGCTTGTCTGAGAAGGTTTTGATGCCTCCCTCTAGTCTGAATGACAGTCTAGCAGGATATAGTATTCTTGGCTGAAAGCCTTTCTCATTGAGCACTTGATAGATATCTTGCCATTCTCTTCTGGCCTGTAGTGTTTGTGTGGAGAAATCTGCTGCTAATCTTATGGGTTTCCTTTGTAGGTGACTCTTTGTTTTTCTCTTGCAACCTTCAGGATCCTTTCTTTATCCTTATTCCTTTCCATTCTAAGTATGACATGTCTTGGTGTCTTTAGGTCTGGGTTAATTCTGTTTGGGACCCTCTGGGCTTCTTGAATCTTTATGTCTTTGATGTTGTCTAGACTAGAGAAATTTTCAGCTATTATGGCCTGGAAAATGCTTTCTTCCTCTCCTTCTCTTTCTTCCTCTGGTATGCCAATAATGCGTATATTGTTTCTTTTGAAGTCATCCCATAAGATTCTGCTGTTGTTTTCAGCATCTCTTAATCTCTTTTTGAGATCTCTTACTTCTTTTTTAGTTGTCTCTAATTCATCCTCAATCTTGCTAATTCTGTCTTCAGCCTCATAGATTCTATTCTCTCTGTCCTCTACTGCTTTCTGGAGTTCATCTATTTTGTTGCCTTGCTCTGATACTGTTTTAGCTTGTTCAGCTAGTTGCCTTCTTAGCTCAGAGATTTCAGCTTTCAGCTCTAATAACCATGAGATAATTAGTATTTTCTTCCATATTCTTGTTTGTTGTTCCTGCATTTCTGATTACAATTTTTTCAAATTCTTTACTCACTCCTGTTATTGTTTCCTTAGCTAATGTTTGGATGTTGAACTCGCTATTTTGTGCTTCACCCTCTGGAGGACTTTTAGCTGGACTCTTGTCCTGGTTCGACTCTCCAATATTTTTTCTTGTTGTTTTAACCATTTTATATATTATGTTATGAGTTCCCTTTATCAGTACTTTTCAAATTATTGATCACTATTGCCTGGATTGACTTGTGTCTAAGTAAGTTAATTAAAGGGTCCACAGTGGTGGAAGTTAACAGTTGTTTCAATCCCTGAGTTGGAGCTCAGTGGTTTAAACGCCTCTTTTTTTTTTCTTCCCTGTAGGCTATGGGAGCCTGAGGGCTTTTAAACTATCAAGAGGCTTCTAAGCTTAATCACTGACAGCTTGGCGATACGAGAATCCGGCATGAAGCCCGGCCAGTCTATGTTGGCGTTACTCTCGATCGCACTCTGTCATTTCACGAACATCTCATAAAAACTGCAGCAAAGGTGGGCGCGAGGAATAACATCATTGCAAGACTGGCCAGCTCCTCATGGGGCACGAGTGCTTCCACACTAAGATCATCATCTCTGGCATTATGCTATTCCACTGCAGAATACTGTGCCCCAGTATGGTTCCGTAGCCCCCATGTCCACTTGGTCGATTCCAAATTATATTCCTCCATGAGGATAATTTCTGGAACCATCCGTTCCACCCCGGTTCCATGGCTGCCAGTTCTTAGCAACATCGCCCTGCCAGATATTCGTTGGGATGCGGCATCATCTAAGTTCATTTCCCACGTCTGTGCTCGACCAGACCTGCCAATATACGCGGATATCTTCGCCCACCCTGTCCAATGCTTGACATCTCGTCACCCAATCTGGTCCCCTACGCCTACACTGAACTTCTCTGTTCCAGACTCTTGGAAACAGAGTTGGCAGTCAGCTGAGGTAAAGAACAAACACCTCATCACAGACCCCTGCAAGCATCAACCCGGCTTTGACCTAGCACGTTATGATTCGGCCCTCCTCAATCGCTATTGAATAGGCCATGGCCGGTGCACCGCTATGTTCCATCGCTGGGGAACCAGAGACAACCCGAACTGCCCCTGCAGCTACAGACAGACTATGACCCACATAGTCAATGACTGCCACCTCTCCAGATTCAAAGGAGGTCTCGAAACTTTACATCAGGCTCAACCTGACACTGTTGACTGGCTACAGAAGAAGGGAAAACACTAGAAGAAGAAAACTGACTCCTAACCAAGAGATAAAGCAGGGTGTGGCAGAGATAATCCAGTGGTTATGCAAAGAGACTTTCACAGCCCCTCAGCTATGCCACCGAGGTATAGGTCTTCTCCTGATTTTCCCGGTTAGATCTCTGTCCCCTGGTGTCCCTCCCTGTTGCTGTTCCAGATTCTGAGGGTAGTAGCAATGGAGACTCAGAGTTGTACTTGGTGAGTCTCCTGGGAGTCCTCTCCTCCCTTAAGCTGTCCCCTTGTTGGTGGAGCAGACTGGAGGTGGTATCTCCACTGATAAACTGCTGAACTGTTAGCAGTCACTTAATCTCTCCTTAGGCTCCACTCTCCTCTCTGTCACCAGCCACATGTGTTTGTACTCACCGGTGATTTTTGGGTTCCTGTGGTCATTCTAGTCCTGTCTTGTTTTGGTCCCGGGTGGTCTCCTTTGGTATTCCTAGTTGATCTGGGAGAGGAGAGGAGAGGAGAGGAGAGAAAGTGATTTGCTGCTCGTAGCTCCACCTCCAGCTATTTTTTTTAAAAAAGAATCCTTCACTTTAAAATAAGAAAAACTATTAATGAATACTCCTGAGAATTTATTGGCTGTGAAATGTCCTATTAGGTACAAAACAATACTGGTCTAACTATAGAATAGAACCCTAAATCCATGTTGCTGTGATGTAGAATAAAGCATAAACATGTCAAATATTACATTAGATCAAAGAAAAAAGTCAATATCCTGTTATCCTACACCACAGGACTACTAAATGCCTTCAAGTAGGCAATATATTTCAATGCAGATGAGCTAATTACCTTCTCTTTCTAGAAATCTATAATACAAGAATGGAAAAAGCTCTCTCTCTCTCTCTCTCTCTCCATCCCTGTCCCTGCTCATTAAAATATCTTTGAGTATAAAATGTATGTCCTGGGGGCCAGGTGGTGGTGCACCTGGTAGAGAACAAATGTTACTATGTACAAGGGCCTGGGTTCAAATCACCATACTCACCTACAGGCAAGGAGCAGTGAAGCAGTGCTGCAGGTGTCTCTCTCTGTCCCTCTCTATCTTCTCCTTCCCTCTCAATTTCTCTCTGTCTCAACAAAAGGAATAAATAAAAAGAAAAGAAAAGGATAGGACAGAACAGAAAAGGGAAGAGAAAAGAAAATTGCTACTAGCAGCAATAGATTCATTGTGCAGGCACCAAGCTCCAGTGATAACCCCGGTAGCAATAACTTTCTTTAATTAAAAAAAAAAAAGTACATCCGAGAGGTAAAATTAAACAAACATGAGGAATGGAAACAATGAGCAACAGAAGTATGACACATAATTAAAATATGTAGGAAGATTTAGCAATTCTGGAAATAAGAATTCTTCTACTGGTGGAGGGAATGAAATTATACCCCTATCTTACAATTTTTATATCAATATTAAATCACTAATAAAAAAAGAAATAAGGGGCCAGGTGGTGGTACACCTGGTTGAACACACACTTGGTTCAAGCCCCCGTCCCCACCTGCAGGGGGAAAGCTTTGTGAGTGGTGAAACAGTGCAGCAGGTGTCTCTCTATCTCTCTCCCTCTCAATCACCCTCTTGATTTCTGGCTGTCTCTGTTGAATAAATAAAGATAATAAAAAAAGAAATAAAATAATTGTTCTACTTTCTCTTCCCCCAGTAATAAGCTCACACTAGACAAGTGCTTGTTCTTTTTCAGTCACTGTGATAAACTCACTTTGTGCTATCTCACTTAAGCAAGTTAGATGAATTCTATTAAGTTCTACAAAGCTGCTAAGAGACTATGACATTCAATATTTAAAATGTATTCATGCTTGAACACTTAGCAAAATCAAAGTAACCATTCTCCGGTTCCTTAGCTCAATGGTAAGGAGTCAGGATATACCTTTCCAGGTAACGTTAGTTATCCAGACCTGGAGAATGCTCTTTAGGAGAGAATCATGAAAGAAATTATAGCAACAATAGAGTGGGCTGGAAAGGATGCCAGAAATCCTACCAGATGGCATAATATAGTTCAGACAGCCTTGACTGATCTCTTGTGTATAATAGGGTGGGACATGTGAGTGAGAGAGAAATGGGGCGGGGGAGGGACAATGATGATAAAAGAAAACTTGTAGTGATTTCATAGTAACTTCTGGAATGTGATGAGTCACATGTAATTAATTGGGCATCTTATGTAAATTGTATATAGTTCTTACAGAACAATAACATCACAAAAAACCAAAACTATCAGCAATTCCAATTGCTAGAGTTAACAAAAGTAAAGTTACAGTAGTTTAAGCAAGTAGTTTTTTTTTTCCAGAGTTATCCAACTGATTAATGTCAAAGCCAAGAAGAGAAATCAGGTTTTCTAACTTAAAGTCCATAACCCTATGTTAACACTGTCTAATAAACAATGTCAAGTTTTGATTATCAGCACCTAAATTTAATATGAGCAATAGGCAACAAAGGCTTCTATAGCTTCTAGATTGCTTTTCCTCCATCTGTGTGAAGTTGCTAATTACCTGCTGTCAGTGAAAACAACCCTTGTGGGCAGCTGAAGAAAAGGATTGGAAATTCGGGTTTGAAGTCATGTAAAAAACACAGGTGTTGTTTTGTTCAATTAAAGCTTAACAAGAAGCCAAGAAGCAAGAAGCTAGTGGGATGAAAGGGTAGGAGGTGGGAAAAGCAAAAGGGGGTGGTGACGTCATCCTCAGCTGGAATTGTCCAGAAAAGCAAGAAAATAGTTTCCTAAATACTTCCTAAAAGAGAATTGAAAAGCTGAGCCTGTTTTTTAATATTTATTTATTCCCTTTTGTTGCCCTTATTGTTTTATTGATGTAGTTATTATTGTTGTTATTGATGCTGTTATTGGATAGGTCAGAGAAAAATGGAGGGAGGAAGGGGAGACAGAGAGGGGCAGACTGAAAGGCAGACACCTGCAGACCTGTTTCACCACCTGTGAAACAACGCCCCTGCAGGTAGGGATCCAGGGGCTCGAACCGGGATCCTTGCGTCAGTCCTTGGGCTTTGCACCACATGTGCTTAACCCACTGCACTACCCCCCCAACTCCCAAAGCTGAAGACTTTTAGGATCAGATTTTGTCCACAAAACACCTTTGTGGCAACAAAAATCCTGTAAGTCAACACTTCCTCAATAAAGTGGTTGGAAATGGATAGAAAAAAAATTCACAGTTCAGAAAAAGTACCTCTGTAAAAAGATTTTCCATCTTCAAAGTTAATGTAAATAGGATGTCATGGTCACTAAAAAATTGAAGAATAGAGTAAGTTTTATTTGAAATGGTGTCAAGACAAAGGTGAGAATTTTTGTTTTCTTTTTGTTTGTAGTGAAACAGGAGGGTAAATTCTATTTAACCTGTAGAACAGTGGACCATAGTAGATACTTCACTTGTGCTACTATATAAAATGTCTTTTTAATTTGATTTGCTGTTTTTTAAGTAATTGATTTTTCAGAAATCTTATAAACAATAACAAAGTTCTGAAGTTAAGATATACCATAGACAATTCACTCTACTAAAATACTACCTAATTTACTTATTCTAGCTAGGAACACCATTTAGACAGGAAAACAGCAACGTTAATTTTTGATCACTTATTGATTTGATTACTCATTCTCGGGCACTGAAGAATGTGTTGAAAAGTGTTGGAGAGAAAGCTACTTAAAACTTCAGGAAGTTCTTTGTCCCCTCTCCATCTCCATCATCTTTAAATCCAGGTACATTTGTAGTAGGAATTTGTTCTGTGAATGCCTGCAGCAATATTTCTCTTCATTTCCATGACAACAGTTCCCTATCAACTTCTGAAGGAACTTGTCTGTATTGTAAACAAACCTCTCTTGGCAATTGGCCTGTTTTCTTTCTCTATCTCATCTTCCATCTGCTCAAAGGCTTTGCTTCAAAAAGAAATAGGTTGCAGGTGTGTACTTTTTCTTTTACTCCCCCTCCCCCTTTGTTTCTGAAAGAGGTCGATCTTGGAGATTAAAATTCTCTCAACTAGTGACTTTAACAATCTCACATAGCAAAGCTGAGTACCTGTGTGTACCTGTGAGCCAATATTTGGCACATATCAGCATATATCAGGTTTGATTCCATTTTAACATAAAGCCCTTCGGAAATAGGAAGCTGACTAATACATTTCATGAAGAAATTCCAATTGCAGAAAAAAAAAATCCTACTTAGTGCCAACCAGATAATGAATCCAATTTTTTTTCAGTATCTTTCATTAAAGACTAAAGTGCCTATTATAGAAATAGTTTAGTGACAGATACAGAACCTTACCAGTAATCAGGGTGAGAAAAAAAAAATGCACTTCCTTTTGAAAGAAAGAAAATGTCTCTCATATGTTTAACTTGAGTTTCATGACCTCAAAATGGAATACAATTTTAATCCATGGGTCTTGTCATGTAGGTCAGTTATTTGTCCAATATTGTAAATTTGACATTTTTATAAGTTCATTTACCAACATTCTTTTTTATTATTATTTATTTTCCCTTTTGTTGTCCTTGTTTTTTTTTTTAATTGTTGTAGTTATTGTTGTTGTTGATGTCATTGTTGTTGGATAGGACAGAGAGAAATGGAGAGAGGAGGGGAAGACAGAGGGGGAGAGAAAGAGAGATACCTGCAGACCTGCTTTACCGCCTGTGAAGCAACTGCCCTGCAGGTGGGGAGCCAAGGGCTCAAACTGGGATCCTTACATAGGTCCTTGCATTTTGCGCCATGTGTGCTTAACTCGCTGCGCTACTGCCCAAATCCCCATTTATCAACATTCTTAAGTCATTTTTATTCATTGTCCCAGCTACTGAATCAAATGACTACTAGTGTAAACACAAACACTTGGCTTTATGCCAGACATAAAAAAAATGTTCAAGAGAAAAATACAAAGATACAGTTTCTTCACCAAAGCAAGAAAACTGGAAATAGTTTTAGAGAGGTTTGAACCATATAAAGTCTCAGATCATCCTTGAAAACATTTTAATTTTTCATGAGGAGAGATTGTCTCACTGATAATATCAAGAAAAGGTCTTTGGTATCACCAGAAAGCCCCCGAATTTAGAATGTCCTAGGAGCACTCTCAGATAAAAACATTTTCATGAGATTGGGGTAGATAGCATAATGGTTATGCAGAGATTCTCATGCCTGAGGCTCCGAAGTCCCAGGTTCAATCCCCTGTACCATCATAAACTAGAGCTGATAAGTGCTCTGGTTAAAAATAACAACAATGCTGGTCCGGGAGGTGGCACAGTGGATAAAGCATCAGACTCTCAAGCGTGAGGTACTGAGTTCAATCCCAGGCAGCACATGTACCAGAGTGATGTCTGGTTCTTTCTCTCTCTCCTATAATTTCTCATGAATAAATAAATAAAATATTTAAAAAATAACAATAATAATAATTTAAAATACCCATAAAAAACATCTTCATATCTTTATTTCATTTTGTCTACAGTCTCACTACTATCCTTATGACTATGTAAATATATAGACTCTCTCAGCTCATTTAATGGGCAAGCTTCCCATTATCCAATGATGGAGCAGGACTCATCTCTCAGCACGTGAGTGCAAGCAACAAATGTTAGTTAGCTCTGCTCTTTAACTGAGTAAGAGAGGAATATCATTGCAGCCAGGTAATCCCTTGACAGAATAGTCTAGCATAGTTAGCTATTTTGTTTCTAATTAAAATTTCCAATATTTTAAAAACAAATTAGTATATGTATAGTAACAATTTTCAAAAGATATAGTACTTAGCATTCTAAGTAGTCTCCAATAAAAGAAAAACACTCACATACTATACAATATCATTTTGTTGCTAACTTCCACTTACTCTTTTTTTTTTTTTTTTTGCTGCCACCAGGGTTATCTCTGGGGTTCTATGCCTGCATTTAAATTTACTGCTCCAAGCAGCCATTTTCCTTTTTTTTTTCCTCCAGGGTTATTGCTGGGCTCAGTGCCTGCACCATGAATCCACCACTCCTGGAGGCCATTTTCCCCTTTTTGTTGCCCTTGTTGTTGTAGCCTCATTGTGGTTATTATTATTTCCATTGTTGATATTGTTCGTTGTTGGATAGGACAGAGAGAAATGGAGAGAGGAGGGGAAGACAGAGAAGGGGAGAGAAAGATAGACACCTGCAGACCTGCTTCACCGCCTGTGAAGCGACTCCCCTGCAGGTGAGGAGCTGGGGGGCACGAACCGGGATTCTTACTCAGGTCCTTGCTCTTTGAGCCACATGCGCTTAACCCACTGCGCCACCGCCAGACCCTCATTTTCCCTTTTTTTTCTTCTTCTTCATCTTTGTTTTTTTCTTTAATAGAAAAGAGAGAAATTGAGATTGAGGGGATAGAGAGGGAGAGAAAACTGTAGCACTTGCTTCACCCCTCATGAAACTTCCCCCTGTAGTCAGGGGCCAGGACTTGAACCCAGGTCCTTGCACACGGTAATATGTGTGCTCAACCTAGTGGACCAATACCCTCCTCCTTCCATTTATTCTTTTTTTTTTTAGGTTTTCTTTCTTTTTATTTTATTTTTTTATTCTCTTTTGTTGCCCTTGTTGTTTTATTGTTGTAGTTATTATTGTTGTTGTCGTTGTTGGATAGGACAGAGAGAAATGGAGAGAGAAGGGGAAGACAGAGAGGGGGAGAGAAAGATAGACACCTGCAGACCTGCTTCACCGCCTGTGAAGCGACTCCCCTGCAGGTGGGGAGCCGGGGTTCGAACCCGGATCCTTATGCCAGTCCTTGTGCTTTGCGCCACCTGCGCTTAACCCGCTGCACTACAGCCCGACTCCCCCATTTATTCTTTAACCGATGCTCTCAGAAGTTTAATGAGAGCATAGGAAATGCTGTTAATATAAAGTCACACTGAATTTGAACACCTGCAGGGGGTCTGCAGGTGTCTTATCTTTCTCTCCCCTTCTCTGTCTTCCCTTCCATGATCCAACAGCAATGACAACAACAATGATAATAATAACAGCAACGATAAATAACAAGGGCAACAAAAAAGGGAGGGGGAAGGGAGAGGGGGAGGGGAGAGGGAGAGGACAGGGAGGGGAGAGGGGAGAGGGGGAGGGGAGAGGACAGGGAGGGGAGGGGAGAGAGAGGGAAGGGGAGAGGAGAGAGAGGGGAGGGGAGAGGAGAGAGAGGGGAGGGGTGAGGCGAGGGGAGAGGGAGGGGAGGGGAGAAGGAGAGGGAGAGAGAGAGGGAGGGGAGGGGGAGAGGGGAGAGGGAGAGGGAGGGGGAGGGGAGAGAGAGAGGGAGGGGGGAGGGGAGAGGGAGGGGAAGGGGAAGGGAAGGAAAGGGAGGGGAGGGGGAGAGGGAGGGGAGGGGAAAGGGAGGGGAGGGGGAGAGGGAGGGGAGGGGAAAGGGAGGGGAGGGGAAAGGGAGGGGAAGGGAGGGGAGGGAAGGAGAAGGGAAGGACAGGACAGGACAGGAAAGAACAAGGAACCAGGGCCAATAATAAGTTTTAGGAGCCTAGAGACAGCTCACCACACAAAGCTTGCCTTTGCCAATGGATATGCAGTCCAGGACTGAATCCCAGGAGTCCTAAAATAGGGAAGTTGTCTGTTCTTAGGCACACCACTTTCCTGCCATACTTTCCAAATGTCACTTACCCTAACACTTCAGTTTGTTCTCACCTGGAGCTCTGTTCATGCAAGGAAAATTCATAGCCAGTTGCAGAATTTGGGAAGAATCTTATGTCAGACCTGTAATTCTCTCCAGAATTTTTTGCTAGTCTGAAGACTATGAAATGCCTGTATCTCTACTCTACTCACTTTGCCATTTACACATATTTATCTACTTATGTATTTCTTTGAAAATTTCTGAGCACTTTACCATGGGCTAGACACTAAGCCTAAATGCTAAGGAGGCAGTAAGGAACAAGAATTTAATCTCTGTCCTCGTGGAATTTCCACGAGGAAATTCTGGGTAGTATAGGATACAACCTTTAATCAAATAATTATAAAGACACATGTAAAAGTACCACATGAGAATGTTTATGAAGGGGAATCTGACATCTAACATTTGGAAACAGTTTTTAAGACCTTAAAGTCAGTGAGACTTGAGTTAAAATTTGAAGCCATTCAGTGACAAGGATCAATGATATAACTCAAGAAGAGAGTGTGGAACTTTGCCATGGACATAACCCAGAGGTAAACCTGGCCCCCATCACACTGAAGAAAGCTGCAGTGCTGTGGTCTCTTTCAATCTCTCTCTCTCTCTCTCTCTCTGATTCTCTGCCTCTCTCTAAAATAAATGAATATAGGTAACTGACAAAAAAATCGCATAAAAGGCACTTCTTGTGTGTTCCTACCTGATGGAGTTGTAGTCCCCACCCCCACCCCACCCCCAAGAAACTAACTACACTCTTTAGCCAGCCTAAAACTGTGCCTGGTCGAGTCACACATTCAGTAAATGCCCAGTCAATGAATAAACTAAACTAAATAAAAGGTCAACCAACCCAGCAAGCATTCGCAAGTACTTCTTAGCTGGAAAACCTATGGGAAGGGTGGGCCTTGGGAAAGGACAAAACATTTGGGAAATTCTAGGTCTGGGGACCCAGGTGTTGAGAGGTGCTCTAAATTCCTCTGTGCTGAGGCAGTGGGGATGCATTTGCCTTCCTTTTCCTTTTTCCTTGTCAGTTCTTGAAGAAATCAACCAAGACCCAGGGTTTCTCCAGACTATAAACCACCTGTGGATAAATCTACCACCTTTCCCTGTCATTGTTGACCTCCAGCAACATCAGTAGTATCCACAAGGAGCAATATGAGGACTAGTAGAGAGGAATTAAATCTTTCCTCCACTATCTCTCCTCCTCTTTGTTGCTAGTCCTCCCTCTTCCTGTCCCCCTCTCTCCTTCACTTCCTTCTCCCTTCCCTTCCCCCCTCCCTTAATAACTATTTGGGGCAGCTTTTATTCTGAAAAATCTTCAGTACACATGTATATAACATAATAGAAGAGGGTTGAGAGTAGAAATTACACCAACCTTGAATTGAGTGAGTTAATATTCATTGAATATTCCCTGCATGACTAGGACCCTCCAACATAATTAGATATTCATTTAATCAGAGAAATTGAAATAATATCTTCAAATGAAAGTTACCAGTCAGGGGGTTTCAGCAGGTGGGAACACATTCAATGTAGCACTGTACATGAGTATGAAACATGTGAACTAACCCTAAAAGATTTTAAAGAACACTGAAACTTTAACAATTTGATATTTAAAAGTAAAATCTTAGTCTGGATTACCAGAGAGGAATAGAGAGAATAGAAAAAAAATTTTTGTTCACATAATGAAAAGGTCTTCAAAACCTACAACCATTTAGGAGGAAATGTATCATCTCACAAGCAATGTCCCGGTATGCTCACCATAGCTCAATGAAAACTACAGCAAACAAATATCACCAAAAAAAAAAAAAAATTACACCCTTATTATTTTTCCCAGATACACCACATCAATGTGAAAAACTTCATTCAAAGGATAGGTACTGTGCTCAATAATAAAGGCAGCATTAAGAACTATCTAGTAGCATACGTCTTCAAAGATAAATCTCTTGATCTGAACTTTAAATTATTAGTTTTGATATATAATTTCATGTCCTCTTTTTTTTACTGTGTGAAAAAAAAATCTGTATTGTGGTGTATTAGTAACTTTCTTTTAGTATACATACCATAATTTTTTTTAAATCTATTCTATAGGGATAAAAAAAAAAAGATACTATTCTGTTAAGTATTTCCTACCTGAAGGCACAAAAATAAATTTACAGTGGCTGTAAATTTGTGCTGTGTTTTCACCTTTTTGAATCAACACCTGCTAGTCTGGTCTTGTGTGTCTTTCATTCTCTCAGATAGTATTTCATTGCTTAAAGGCCTTTGAAAGGTAACAGATAACAAACACTCTTTGGTCCCTTGCATTTCAATAGAATAACCTGAAACTTCTTATCATGAAGACCCAGGCAGACCATGATATTGGGGAGGGAGGCTGAGAGTTCCCAGGTCCTAGTTTCATGTTTAATTCAATTCCTTTTAAGCTAATAATGAGTTAAGTTGAACCCAACTTCATGCCAAAAAAATTTTTTTTTTCATAGCAGCACCAATGATGTGCCTAGATCCTCCCATTTCAAAACCTAGCCCTCTGTTTACATCACATATTCTGCCTGCACATGCATGACCCTTACAGAAGAGGACTGGCTAGACATCAAGGCATCAAGGGCCTTGTTTCAATGGGAGACACAGTGAAGTTATAGAAACACATTTGCGGAAGTTTGATGAGGTGACTTTTAAAATAGGCTCAGGACAAGTTAAGCAGTCTAACAGTCCACTAAATCAGGGGTTGAGGAACACTACCTGAAGCCAGAGAGGTTACAGAATGAGTTTGTTGAGTATATCCAGACTAAGTCAGACTTTTGCAAACCCATTTTAGGAGAAAACCACCAGAACAGCAAAAAAGAGCTTTCATTTTCAAATGGTAGTAAACAAGTGTGTGTGTGTGTGTGTGTGTGTGTGTGTGTGTGTGTGTGTATGTGTGTAAAGAATCCTTCCAGAGGAAGACCTAGTGGGGTTTGTATTGTTATGTGGAGAACTGGGAAATGTTATGCATGTACAAACTTTTGTATTTTACTGTTGGCTGTAAACCATTAATTCCCCAATAAAGAAATTAAAAAAGAAATCCTTCCCTAAGGTCATGTTTACTTAGCCTGTCACAATTTGTGAGAAACTAGTATCTGTAAATAAATGCTGTCTGGGCACTGGGTGGTGGTGCACCCAGTTAAGTAGACATGTTATCCTGTACAAAGACCTGGGTTCGAACCCCTGCTCACTATGTGCAAGGGGGGAGCCTTTATGAGTGGTAAAGTAAATCTACAGATGGCTATCTTTCTCTCTATCTATCCCTCTCCCTCTTAAATTCTTTCTGTTCTATCAAATAAAAAGAAAGAAGAAGAAAAAAGGGGGGGGAGAATGGCCACCAGGAGTGGTTGCTTTACATACCAGCACTTAGCTCTAGTGATTACCCTGTTGGCAATAAAAAACAAAAATAAAAAATAAATAAAAATAAAAATAAAATATAGATGCTGTTTGCATTTGGAAGCATAACTTGGAATAAGCCATACCATGCATAATACATAGCCCAGAAACTTAAACTTTCTAGGCCTTCATTCTTTTGTTGAATGAACAAATGAACCAACAAATGAATTAACATTGTTGCCTATGCAATTCAAGCTGAGCAACTCAACAGCACAATTCTGAGATTAGCTAGTTTGAACAAACTGACAAACGCTAACCTGTAGTTTTCTCCTTGCTGAGTACACATGTAATCTGTCATGGTCAATTATATTTCTGGCACGGCCAGCCATTGCCTTTCTGACTGGCCTGTGGCAAGTCAATAATCTTCTCTTCTATTTTCTGTAGCTTAGAAACAAAAACACCAGCTGACCTTGTTCAGAAACAATATTAAGCTGAAAGAAGATACTCAGAGACTGAATAAAATATGCCAACAAAACTAGATCATATGTGTAGATACGTAGATAAAAAGAGGAGATTGCTGATTGTCAGGGCAAAGTGGGGAGGGTGACTGGAGTGACTGCCTAGTGGGTACAGAGTTTCTCTGGAGTGATGAAATGTTCTGGAACTAGATCAAGTGGTGTCTGTACAACATTATGAATGGACTAAATACTGCTAACTTGAGTACTTTAAAATGGTTCATTTTATGTCATGAGAATGTCAACTCAGTAAAAACATCTATACCACAATACAGTTCTAAACCATTTTTTGTTAAGTATGTGAAGAGTGGTGTGGTAAACATTGTGAATCTGCTTATTTCAAAAGAGCAATTAAAGTATTTTTTCAATAGCATACAGTAAGTTTTCAAAGAAAGAGTGAATGTCAGTGATACAAGTTTTGTAGCCTGATAAAGTTACATTGGCCTGAATTTGGACCTGAAATCAGGGCAAATTTTGTGACTTGGCAAGGGAAAATTAATTTCCAAGTCAATCAGAAATTTTTTACCTCTTCGATTATTTTTGAAGGAAACCTATTAATAAACAAGACATGCAAAATAATAATTAATATAATTCATTTTAGATTATGAATTGCAAATAGTCACATACACATTCTCTGAAAGCAAGGTTTTTAAAATAAGCTGTATTGTCACAAGTACCTTTGAATTTTACAACTCGTACACATCAATAAATCAATAAATAGGCATTACGCTTTATCATAAATAGCATGTGTCCAGCGCTACTGCCAAATTACAAAGGGTGAAAAAAAATGTTAAAGCAAAACTTCTTTCGTCTTTATTGTGTTTCTCAAACAGTATCAAGTGTTACTTTATCAAGCTTGGGTTTATTAAACAGATAATATCAAATGACAAAATGCAACATAAATCTAAACTTATATAACTATTGGCAAAACACTTTTGCATAAATCACCTTACAGCCAACTTGGAGGCAAACAACATAAGATTATTTGTTGCCATTATGTAGAATGAGAAAGGTGTGAGGACACACTGTAAGTAGGACAGCTGGGATTTGAACAATGGGCTGGCTTCCCTTTCATGACACTAAACAAGGGGTCAGAAGGTCTGAGATCTAACTGTAGCTCTGCCATTAGTTTGCTAGGTGTCCGGAGAAAATTCTTCAGTCTCTTGGATTTCAACTTTCTCTGTTCTTAAATCAAGATTGTGAGGCACATATCTTCAAAAGTGTTCTTTTTGGAGCCTACATTGTCTATTGGCATCTGTTGCTGTTACACACACACACACACACACACACACACACACACACCAACTACAATTAAAGTCTTTTTCCTAGTGCCTTTTACCTTAATATGACTCAGTTCTCAGATGCAGTTACCTACATTTTTTTTTCCCTCTTTCTTTACCAGAGCATTACTCGGCTCTTTACTTTTACATTTTTTTATTAGTGAATAATAATGATTGACAAGATTGTGGGATAAGAGGGGCGCAATTACTTTTAAATTTTAATTTTAATTTTAATTTATAGGATCAAAGAATTTGAGAGGGGAAGGGAGGTAGAGAGGGAGAGAAAAAGACTTGTTGGCTTGCTTCACTGCTCATGAAGTGTCTCCCCTGCAAGTGGAGAGTAGGGGCTCAAACCGAGGTCCTTGCTCGTAGTAATGTGTACAACCACCCAGCCCCATTACCCACATTCTTTAAATGTTCACTATGTAAAATCTGTGGTTGCAAAAGCACTTTGACTAAAACAATCTTACAATTTCTTCAAATTCCTCAGGTTACAAGCCATACTTATTTGGAAGTAGAATTTCCTTCTTCTCCTCCTCCTCCTTCTCCTCCTCCTCCTTCTCCACTTCCTCCTCCTCCTTTCCCCCTTTTTCTTCTTCTTGTTGGGGGGTGGGGGGAGTGGGTTAGAATTGTCTGCTATGTCCCTATCTGGATATAGCAATTTCGCCTTTCCGAAGTGACCTTCCATATCTTGTATCACCTTACATCACTAGTACCAGGCAAAGGCTCAGTTTAAACCACATTGTCTCTTTCTAAATGAACACAGCCCTACACCTAGTGCTATTGTTAGCCTACAAGGATGCCACAGAGATAAGGCAGGGTGGGAAATTGACCCAGTGACAGCCAATCAGAAGAGCTTTTGTCTATAGATCTGACCAGGAATGACTCACCAGCCACCAATCCCAAAGGCTTTCAGTCAGAGAACAAAAACTTCACTATTATCCCAAAGAACTTGCATGGGTTTATTCCCTTAAAAGAGAGAGAGAGAGAGAGAAGAAAAGATAAGAAAAGGACAGAAAGAAGAAGTTAGATTAACTGTCAAGAGCAACTTCAGAATTCCCACAAAATAAAACTCAAGGGAAATTTTTTAAAAAGAAGCACTAAGTATACTGCTTCTGATTTTCTACAGTTACAGAAAAAGTAAAGACAAGTGGTTCCATAATTCAGGATAATCTATGCCATAAGAATAGCCCATTAGCCTCATTTTTCTTAAGTGTTAACATAATCATTAAAAAATAAATTATTGGTGGTCTAAGAGGTGGCTCAGTGGATAAAGCGCTTGACTCTCAAGCGTGAAGTCCTGAGTTCAAGCCCCGCTAGCACATGTACCAGAGTGATGTCTGGTTCTTTCTCTCTCTCTCTTCCTATCTTTCTCATCAATAAATAAATAAAATATTTTAAAAAATAAAAATAAAATAAATTATTGAGAGAAAGGTCTCAGCATTTCAATCACAAGTGCAGCCTTCCTCGTGTGTCTTCTTTGATGTCCTCTATGGTTACTTTACATGAGTGTAAGCATACTATGTAAAATTAGTCACTTTCAAAATATCTTTAAAAATAAAATCAAGTGAAGTTGGGGGTATAACAGTGTACAGCACATACCTTGGAGTGAGACCCTAAGTTTGAGCTTCAGAACCACATAAAATAATTCAATCAAATCAATCAAGTTCTTCCACTTCCTTATTTAAATTATTACTGTTGTCATTCTAAAGTAACCTGGTGTCATTATACTCATTCAGACATGGTGAAGAGTTTCTCAAACAATAGTTAAAGGAATTCATCACCACCAACTGACACCACAAAAAAACACTAAGAGAACTTCTATAGATGAAAAATAAACTTCACTCAGTAGTATCAAGGCACCTGAAAACTTAGAAAAATGATACATTATCTTATATGGGCCAGGCAGTGGAGCACCTGGTTAAGTGCATAAATAACCGAGCACAATGACCTGGGTTCAAGCCCCTAATCCACATATGCTGATAGGAAATTTGAAGTAGAGCTGCAATTGTCTTTCTTTCTCTCTCCCTATTTCCTCTTCCCCTCTCATTCCCTTTCTGTCTTATCAAATAAAATATAATAGAAAGAAAAAAGGAAAAAATGGCCACCACGAGCAGTGGCTTCATAGTAGTGCTAGCACGAAACCCCAGTGATAACTCTGGTGGAAAACAAAAAAAAGCTATTAAGACATAGGGATGAACATTCTATGATCATTAAAGAATCAGAGATCAATCAATCAAGAAGACTTTGCACCTTTTTTTTTTACTTCATTTGAGGATTAATGCATTACAGTACAGTTATTGCTAACATGTGAATACAATTCCTCATAACACCAATTAATATATACATATATTCATAAACAAAGAAGAATGAGAAAAATACATGAAACAACTATTATCAGAGCTGAAGAAACATCAGTAGCAACACAATAATAGTAGGGTCTTTTAATATCTCACTCTCACCAGTAGTCATATCAACCAAACAGAAAAATCAAATAGCAAATAGCTTCTAATTAGGAGTTGAGGCACTTGAGATTGATTAATAGATATTTATAGGATTCTTTACCACCCCCCACCAAAAGCTGAATACATATTCCTCTCTAGTTTTTAATAATAGAAAACACATTGGTACATAAAACAATTATTATTAAATTTATGAAAATTTAATTTTTATCAAATATCCTTTTGGAACACATCAAGGAAAAAAAGTCAAAGAAGAATTTTCTTTTAATTCCTGTAAATAAAACAAAAAGGAAGGTACAGACTAAAGGAACCTATAGGACACAGCAAAAGCAGTATTAAAGGGAGGTTCATAACAATGTAGATTTGTATCAGGGAGCAAAAATGTTAGCATAATGGTTACATAAAGAGACTCTCTTGCCTGTAGCTTCAAAGTCTCAGGTTCAATCCCCTGCACCACCATAAATGAGTATTGAGCAATGCTCTAGAAAGAGAGATAGAGTAATCTCTTGTGATCCAGGAGCTAGCTAGCACAGTGGATAAAGTGCTGGATTCTTCTAAATTCTTAGAAGCATACAACCTCTCAATACTCCAACATTTTAGAATTCAGGAAAACTTCATCCATAATCTGTATGAGGGAACACAAAATGTGCAGAAAACACAGTGATTTGAGTAATGTTCCAGAGAATGGTGGATGGTTGAAGGGTTACCTTTTTGTTTGTTTCATTTAAGATTTTATTTATTTATTAATGAGATAGGAGGAGGAAAAAAAAAAAAAAAAAAGAACCAGATAACACTCTGGTGCATATGCTACCAGGGACCAAACTCAGGACTTCATGCTTAAGTATCCAGCACTGTGCCAGCTCCTGGATCATAAGATATATCTTTTCTCTCTCTCTCTCTCTCTCTCTCTCTCTCTCATTGCTCAGCTCTGGTTTATAGTGGTGCAGGGTACTGAACCTAAGATTTCAGAGCCTCAGGCAGAAGAATCTCTTTGCATAACCATTATGCTTTCTACTCCTATGGAGATTATCTTTTCTCTACCCACAGAAAATCTCTAACCAATTTTGTCCTCAAGGCACTTTCAGAAATAGAGAAGAGTAACATTAAACAAGGGAAGGAAGGAAATAAACAAAAAAACAAACCAGCAATTGAAGCAAGTGATCCTCTCTGAGATGCTAATACTGTATTCAGTGTCTTACTGTTCTCACTCTGTGACAACATTGTTTAAGTATTTCATTTTATCATTAGGTGCAATATGGTAAGTTAAATGAATTCTAAAAAAGTGATACAAGAGACAGAAGTTCTGGACCAGCAACACAGCTCAGTTAGATAGTTGTATTCACATTCTCAACCCTGGCTAAAGCCCAGCCTCTATTGTTCTGAAGGAAACTTCAGTACTGTGGTAGTATTCCCCCTCTCTCTGTCTCTCTCTATGAAAATGTCAACCTGTAGTGATGAAGTTTCAGTCATGACATAAAAAAAAGAAAGAAAGAGAGAAAGAAAGAAAGAGACAGAGAGAAAGAAGGAAAGAAAGAAAGAAAGGAAGGAAGGAAGGAAGGAAGGAAGGAAGAGAAAGAGAGAAAGAGAAAGTAATTCAAGTGTTAATTGCAGCACTAAACCCAAACATTACAATTAGATGTCCTCAGCCCAGTCATTTTTCACTTCGTTAATGCTGTGCTGAGTACTAACCCCAAAAGCCTGCCATGTTCAGGAACCCCTTGGAAAAACCTTTTGGCAGTTTCTTGCATACTATTTTGTGATTAATACTCTTTGACTCTACTTACATAATCATATCTGTTTGGATCAGGAATTGGCAGCTGACTCAAACACAACAATCTATTGGCCTTCAGGGAGCAAATGTAATAGCTTATAAAAAATCTACTTCATGGAGCCAAGAAGGAGTGTACCTGCTAGAGCACACACATTACCAAGCAGAAGGACCTGAGATTCTGCCTCATCCTCCGCATGCAGGGAGGAAGTTTCAGACCTGTGGAGCCGTGTTGCAGACATCTCTCTCCCTCTCTACCCCCACCTCCCCTCTTCTCACATTCTCTATGTCTGTCTCCCACCACTATAATATATACATATCTATTTATGAATCAAATGGCTATCATTAACAGTAAAATTATCATGGAGGCACTGAGCCTCAGTGATAATCCTGGCAAAAGAGCATGGGGAGAGGAGGAGGGGGAGGGGTGGAGTAGGTAGAGATGAAGAACACATTTTGATATACTGGATAATAATATAATAATAATTATTATTAATAATAATTATTATTATTAAAAAGGAATCTCCGGGGGGTAGCATAATGATTATGAAAAGAGTGTCTCATGCCTGAGCCTCCAACATCCCAAATTCAATCCCCCACACCTCCATACACCAGAATTGAGCAGTGCTCTGGTTAAAAAAAAAAAAAAAAACTCAAGGAACCTCACATCTCTACTATCGATCCCCTACTTCCCCCAGTCCTGGAACCCTTGGATAGGGCCCACTTTCCTGTATGCCTCTACCAATCCATATCAAATAATATTGCATCTGCCGATCACAAGCTAATCAACGCAACAATTGCCACCTCAACATGCTTCACTTCAGACTGTGTTCAGAGACTTCACGTGTGGAATGACAACCCTTCAGCTTCATTACTGGGGTGAGACCTTTCCTTTCATAGTATACTCTAATTCCATCTCAGGTGGTTCACTTTCTAACAAAGTCCCAAAACCTAGATATAAACCAGGTTCTGTGAGAGAGAGCATATGTTCACACGTATCCATAAACTACTGCAAAATATAAACCTGAAAGCAGAAGTACACTAGAGTTTGCAGTGAGTATCCCCCTAACACTTCCTCTCCACTATTCCAAGCTTTGGGTCCATGATTGCTCAACAATTTGTTTGGCTTTGTATGTTAACTCTCTTTTCAGCCACCAGGTTCCAGATGCCATCAGGATGCCGGCCAGGCTTCCCTGGACTGAAGACCCCACCAATGAGTCCTGGAGCTCCGCTTCCCCAGAGACCCACCTTACTAGGGAAAGAGAGAGGCAGACTGGGAGCATGGACTGACCATTCAACGCCCATGTTCAGCGGGGAAGCAATTACAGAAGCCAGATCGTCCACCTTCTACAACCCACAATGACCCTGGGTCCATGCTCCCAGAGGGATAGAGAGTGGGAAAGCTATCAGGGGAGGGGGTGGGATATGAAGATTGGGTGGTGGGAATTGTGTGGAGTTGTACCCCTCCTACCCTATGGTTTTGTTAATTAATCCTTTCTTAAATAAATAAATAAATATTATATATATTTTTTTATTTATTTCACCATTTTATTTACTGCTGGACTAAGTACCTATATCACTCCACTGTTCCATTTCTCCACCACTCCTTGTGAACATTTCTTTTTTCCAGTTAGAGGGTGAGAAACTGTTGTTGCCAGATGTCGGGCTGCACCACAGAGAAGAGAGAGAGAGGAGGTCTGGAGCAAGTAGGATACACGAATCTTTATTATAGGATGGGGGGGTGGCTCAGGCCACGTGGAGTCAGCCGACAATGGCCATCCCCACTACCTCACCATGCAGAAAGAGAGAGAGAGCACAACCCAAAGGAGCCCAGAGAGAGAGAGAGCCGGGGGGGGGGGGGTGAGTGACCTTTTATTGGCCGACAACCAGGGGTGATGTGTGGGGGCAGGATTGGTTGAAGGGGGCACTGCTAGGATAACGCGGGGTGTGGTAAAACCTGGGGGCGGAGACTGCATCAGAATAATTCCTCAGCATCTGGAGCAGGCTTAAGTGTTATTAAGGAGTGTCCTGCTCAGGTGGGAAGATGTAGGACTTTCTGTGGGGGAGGGAAGGCTTAAATGGCTGCCAACCTTGTGAGATTTATGTGTCCCCATGTGCTCAACCCCTCTTTAGAGAGAGAGACTTACCTGGAGGGACTCATATCATAGGTTTAAGTGCAGCCTGCTCAACCATCTCTTCACAATATCTCTACATCTTTTATATCTTTCTACCTAATAATAGCATAAGATGGTTCAAAGTCTGTAAAAGACTATCATGGAGCAGAAACCTTCTGGGCATAAACCTAAATGATATAACAAAACAGGAAGGGACAAGTAGGGGAGTAGTAAAAGCCAGTGTGATGTGAAGGGAAGGGTTGGTGTGAAAAGGAACGTTCCCTGCTTGGGGGGGGGGAAGGGGCAAAGGTACATAATGAGAGGGAGGCAGGAGGGCATGACCCACCAAACAGAAGGGCTATTTGGCATTGTATAATCCTCAAGGCAACAGTCTGTAAAAGTCTATGAATTATTCAGGATCAGTCTATGAAAAACCAGCAGCGTGAAGGGAAATAAGCTGCTTCAAAATTATGGGTCCTGGGATGTATCCTGCATCTGGTCCTCTTGTAGTATTTCTTGTTCTTCAGGGATAACAGCACCATCCTACGGGTATTGTCGGACATGGCGAGAAGGAACCCAGACAGGTTTAGAGAAAATTTGAGGGAAAACGCATGCGAAACCCCTACCCATGGTCAATAGGGGGTCAGACCCTTTCCAAATTTTATCAAGTGGGTCTTTCCATTTGACCTTAATGGATGGGAGGGTAGATGGTGTTTGCCAGTGAAGAATGATAGGAGGTAGGTCCGAATTATTGTAAATATTAAAGAGATTTAATGTAGTTAAGGCTTTTGCTAGCTGGATATTGGGGGGATATGTTCCTCCTTTATCTTTATTTAATTGGGCTTTCAGAGTTTGATGGGCCCTCTTGACAATGTCTTGTCCCTGTGGATTGTAGGGAATGCCTGTGGTATGAGTAATATTCCAGAGGGAACAAAAATCTTTAAATTGTTTGCTTGTAAACGTAGCTACATTGTCTGTTTTCAGTTGAAGATGTAAACCCATCACAGCAAAACAGGAGAGCATATGGCTTATAAGCTTTTTAGAGCTTTCTCCTGTCTGAGCTGTAGCCCACATAAATTTAGAAAAGGTATCAATTGAGACAAACACATATTTTTGTTTTCCAAAGTTTGGTATGTGGGTGACATCAATTTGCCAAATAGCATTAGCTTTTAAACCTCGGGGGTTAACCCTAAGGGTCTGGATAGCAGGTGTCTTTATGAGACTTGCACAAGAAGAGCATGTAGTGAGAATATGTTTTAACTGTGGTAAAGGAACATCAGGAAATCGAGCTTGAAGGCCTTTAAGATTAACATGGGTTAGAGAATGAAAATTAGCAGGATCAGAGACAGAGACTGGGAAAGTTCCTGTGGAGGCAAGGCAGTCAACTGCAGCATTCCCTTTGGACAGGGAACCAGGAAGAGGGCTGTGGGAATGAACGTGTTGAATATACAGTGGTTGGGTTCGAGAACAGAGCATAGAGGCGATTTGAATCAAGAGGGGGAAAGTGGGTTGTCATCAATTTTCACATAAGAACGAGCAAGCCATCGAAGTAAGTTAACAGTATACACACTGTCAGAAAAAAGGTTGAAGGATTCTGGTAAGGCTTTTAATGCAAGGAAAACAGCATAAAGTTCTTTGTACTGAGGGGAATTCTCAGGAAGCTCAGTAAAGAGAGGTTTAGGAGATTGTTTGTCTGGGTAATATATAAGGGCAGCAGCTCCCCCTTTTTCTGCCATCAGTAAAGACTGTAGGAGCAGAGGGAATGGGATCCCAAGAGAAAAGTTTAGGTGCTAGTAGAGGCAAAAGAGGTAAAGAAGTTATCAATTTATTAGAAGGAAAATGGTTATCTATTTGTCCTGGAAACCCCACAAAGCTTATGGCAAAATGGGAATGATGGCGTATGAGCCACTCTGTATCTGTGAGAGAAAAGGGCAGGATAATTAAATCTGGTTCTTTCCCTAAGGCCTGCACAGACCTATTTCTCCCTTGGTGAACCATGAATGCTAACACGTCTATCTCAGTGAGGAGTCTTGGAGCTCCTCCTACAGGCATGTGAAGCCACTCGAGAACCCCATCGTCTTGCCACAATGCCCCTACTACTGTGGGGGTGAAGTTAAAGATTAGAAGGTTTACCAGAGAGGAGGGGGAGAATCGAACAAGGTGCATGTCCTGGAGGGCCTGGTTAACCCTTTCCAGTGCCAAGGAGGCCTTGGGAGTTAACTTACGTTTTGAGGAGGGCTGTTTGTTCCCTTTCAACAGGTCAAAAGTGGCTGGAGGCAGCTTGTAGGCAGGTAGAGATACTGCCTAAGCCAATTTAAATTTCCTAGAAAACTTTGTAAAGAAGCAAGAGTAAGGTTAGAAGGAAAGGTGACATTAGGTTTTTAAGGGATGAATTTGCGTTAGAGAAATCTCTGAACCTAGGAAAGATATTGGAGGAATTAGCTGTATCTTCTCAGGAGCTACATTAAGGCCGCTTTTCTTTAATGCAGGAATGAGAAAATCACATAAGGCATAGAGATCTGTATCTGATTTTCCCCATATTAAAATATCATCTGTATAATGAAAAACATTAAGGCCCTTATGAATATATGGGAAAAGGGCAGATTTAACAGCCTCCTGACAAACTGTAGGACTATTGGCCATACCCTGGGGTAGCACCACCCATTCAAATCTATCAGCAGGGCTGGTGTAATTAATAGACGGAACAGAGAAGGCAAAACGTTTACAATCTTGCGGATGCAAGGGAATAGAGAAAAAACAATCTTGTATATCAATAGCTATGATTGGAATTCCTGTGGGAATTGCAGAAGCAAGAGGCAAACCCCTTTGGGGGGAGCCCCAGACCTGCATGGTTTTATTTACCACACGGAGATCTTGAAGGAGGCGCCATTTTCCTGAGCGCTTTTTAATCACAAAGACAGGAGTATTCCATGGACTTCGAGAATGACGAATGTGTCCCAAGGACAACTGCTCTCAGACGAGCTCTTTTAAAATTTCTATTTTATCCCTAGGTAAAGGCCACTGTTCCACCCAGACAGGCTCATTAGAAAGCCAGCCTAAGTGGGGAGTTTGCATACAAACAGTGGCAGCTAGTATTGGGAGTGCTGATTAGAACTGGTCTCGCAGGAGCGAGAGTTGCGCTCTGCAGAGGCATCTGTGGATATCCTAACATCAAGACATTCCAGAATATCCCTGCCCAGTAGGTTGGTGCTAATATCAGCTACCAAAGGGCAGAAGTGTCCGGTAGAGCCTTCCAGGTCTTCCCACATGAGTGAATCTCGTGTGCGAAATGATGGGGTCACCCCTCCTACTCCATGTATACTGGGTCCAGGGAGAAGTTCCCAATCTTGGGGAACCTCTTCTTGCCTTAAAATCGTCTTTTCTGCCCCCATGTCAATCAAAAATTTAAAAGGAATATTTCCAATCTTTACTGTCATAGAAGGGTGACCTCATTCTAAAGCAGGAGTGGTCCACAAAATCTCGAATTTGTACCATTCAGGGGCATGCCATCTTTGTGAAAATTTGATCAAACATCTCTCTTCCAGTGAAACCCTTTACGACATCTTGGACAGACCATACGTGGCTTCTGGCTCCCTGACTGAAGGCGGGGTTGTCCTGATTGGAGGCGGGGTTGCCCTGACTGGAGGCGGGATTTCCCTGACTGGAGGCAGGATTGCCCTGACTGGAGGCAGTATTGCTCTGACTGGAGGCGTGGTAGCTCTAACTGGAGGCGGGGTTGCCCTGACTGGAGGCATGGTCGCAGCTTATCTGGACATTGGTTACGCCAATGTCCTTGGTGACCGCACTGAAAGCAGGCCCCATTTTGATTACGTGGGGTAACTGCATAAACCTGTGTCATAGCAGGTGCCCCATAATTGCCTGATGTAAGTTCCTGTGTCGCTAAAATCCAATTATCTGGGTGTAGGTGTTTAAGATTAAGGCATGCCTGATGGAATTGTGGTATCATGCCATCCCAGACAATAGAGCGCAGGAGTAGAGAGCGGACATCAGGATTATAAACCTTTCTCTCTAAGTTTGTCCTCACCCTTGAGATGAAGCTCGCTAATGATTAATCAGTGCCTTGGCGAAAAGAGTTAATGGAAACTGACGAATCTACATTGAGTGGGGTCACCCTTTCCCATGCTTGTGTTGCACAGATGCATACCTGTTCAAAATAACTGGTTGGAAACCTGGCTTCTGCCTGCTGAGTTCTGGATTCAAATGCTCCTGCTCCAAACAGAGCATCAAAATTCCATTCTACCTGTTTGTTACTATTTTCCTGCGATTGTCTAGAGCATTCATTGCGGAAGCACGCTGTCCACTGAAGGTAGAGGGGGTCTGGGAGTGCAGCACAAGTCAGGTCTTTCCAGTCCTGGTGGGTGTTAAGGTGCTGGTAAAAACTCCTTAAAATGGACTTAGTCCATGGCGCATGAATTCCGTCATCCCTGACCGCTTGTCTGAGTTCTCTGAGCTCTTTAGAGGTGTATGGGTGCCACGCCTGAGGGTTTTATCTAGAGGGGGCCACGTTTACCAGGAAGGTGTGGATTTGGTTCGATGACGCTGGGGAGAGAGCTACAGAAGTGGAAGGTGCCGTGGAAACTGCTGTAGTGGCCGCAGGGGAAAATGAACATGTATCTACAGGGACGGAGCTCTCAGGGCGGACTGCACATGGTTTAAGGTCCTTAAATGCTGAAAAAATATCCTTTAACTCTCGTATCTCAGCCACAAGGTCTCTTAATGATGACGTATCAGCAGGGGGAGGATTTAGGGAAGCAGGAACTGGAACCGTGTGGTCACCAGAAGGCGGGCTTAGAGAGGCGGATACCGGAACCACGGGGTCAACAGAAGGCGGGATTAGAGAAACGGAAACCGGAACTGGGCCGGCAGGATCAGCTGGGGGCGGGGTCAAAGGAGGAGCCTCTGAACACATGTGCGTGTCGGTGGGAACGGAAGTTTTGGGTCTAGCTGCTGATCGCTTAGGGCGTCTAAGTCTTAAGCACATATGCTTTAACTCTTGTATCTCAGCCTCAAGGAAGCGTATCCTCAAGGCAGACCACGTTGTACATATCTTGTAAGTCGCGATTATAGCTATGAGAACCCACAGTGTAGTGAAAATTAAAGCATCTCTGAGAGCATGAATCTGTCCCAGGAGAGAAGGAGATAATGTCTGGGACACCTCCTCATAAAATGAAAAAATTCCCATGGTGGAGGGAAACGCGGGGCCACAGAGGTGGGCGGATCCACTTACCTGTGTCTGGGCGGCTTTTGGGGACCTCAGGCCGGGCCACCCAGCAGGGCGTGGGTGCGGGACACGATGGGCGCCAGATGTTGTTGTTGCCAGGTGTCGGGCTGCACCACGGAGAAGAGAGAGAGAGGAGGTCTGGAGCAAGTGGGATACACGAATCTTTATTATAGGATGGGGGGGGTGACTCAGGCCACGTGGAGTCAGCTGACAATGGCCGTCCCCACTACCTCACCACGCAGAAAGAGAGAGAGCGACCCAAAGAAGCCCAGAAAGAGAGGGGGGGTTAGTGACCTTTTATTGGCCGACAACCAGGGGTGATGTGTGGGGGCAGGATTGGTTGAAGGGGGCACTACTAGGATAACGCGAGGCATGGTAAAACCTGGGGGTGGAGATTGCATCAGAATAATTCCTCAGCATCAAGAAACAAAGAGTTATAGAGGAGGTGGTTACACAGCTGCTCATGAAGCTTCACTCCCTGCAGAAGATCCCATGTGGTGGCCATGGGCTGGAACCTGGGCCCTTGTTATGCTAAGTGAGTCACTTGCTGGTCCCTGGATTAAAATGTCAAAGGCATAGAGAAGAGTACATGGGATACAGTGGCCTATCAGGAAGGAAGGAGAGAGAGAGAGCCATATGCTCAACAAAAGAACTCATACCTAAGTATAAATGATGAATAGTATGAAGAAATTGGGAAGTGGATTGCAAAAGAAGTGAGCATCTTGATGAAAATCAACAAGTACCTGCTGTCAGGAGGGACAGAGTCATTAATTTGATCAACAGATATTTACTGAGCATGTTTTAAGGACAGAAAGACAAATAAGAACAAAGTAAAATCCCTGACCTAATTGAGTCTATGGAGAAAAAACTCATTAATTAAATTACCACACTAACAGCAGTAAATGTTTACAAAGTAAAATCACAGGGAATTGCACAATAGAATGGATGTATGTGGAGGTAGCTGAGATGCTAGAGATTAAATTAGGTTATATATGTTGATTACTTGTCATAAGACTTGATGAATACTTAAAGTATTCTGCAAAACATTCTCATTCTCACCTACACTAACAGCTTTACAGAGAAAGTAGCTCATCCTAAAAGTCAACACTCAATAAACTTGTGCTACAGACTTTGGACTCAAACTCACTGTCCTAAATTTGAATATTTCATTTCAGCATGTTTGTTTCACAGCTATGGAGGAGAGGTGCTCAGATATTACTTTTGGTGTCATGGCACTGGATAAGAGATACGCAGAAGTGAACAGCAGTTAACTGGGGCAAAGTAACTGGGTAGAAAGCATGATGTCACAGAGACAACAGAAAAGTAACAGGCAGAGAGGAGAGCAAGGTTAACCAAGAATGGTAGATGGTAGCCAGATGATACCAGAATTTGTAGACCATTTTAATGATTTGGGTCCTAATTCCAAAAGCAGCAAGAAGCCATCAAAGGACTCCTATAGGGAGAGACAAGCTAAAATGTGCATTTAGCAGGGGTAGATAGCATAATGGTTATGCAAACAGACTCCCATAAACCAGAGCTGAGCAGTGCTCTGGTTAAAAAAAAAAAAGTACACTTAAACTGACAACTGCGGCTGTCATATGGGAATTAGTGGGAAAAGCTTAGGGTGGAAATGCCAGTTCAGAAGCTCCAGGGGAGCCTAGGAAAAGATACATTACAGTTAGAATCAAGGGACTAAACTTTATCCCATACATGCCGGGTTTCAGAGTGGAACAAAACATTTAATTCACCTCTGCATCCTCAATGTATGCATAATCCTGATACCTAGTACATACTCATGAATGATTGTTGAGTGAGTGGAGATCAAGTCTACCAAGTTAGTAAGAGTTCATAAAGTTTCGTCTTTCACACTGAGTCAACTCTAAATGAGAACTTTCTAGTGGTGTAGTCCCTGGTATTAAATGTTACTCTCCCATAGGATATACTGGAGGGCAAGGGGAAATTGTAGCTCCTGAAATTGCTTCATTAAAGGTCCCTGTGTCCAACAGGCAGAATCAAATAGTAGTTAAGATCAAATGTGCTACAGTCAAAGTGCTCAAGTTCGCCTACTAAACCAACCCACTGTACTAAAATAAGCATCATATTTAAACTCTCTATAATAAAAAATAATAGCCAAACACCCACTTTAAATGATTACTGTGAGGACTGAATTAAGTTATGTTAGTTGATTTTCACAAGACTTAATAAATAGATAAAATTACTAGCATCCTCCCATCCTGTAAGTTTACCAGAGAAAACTTTTATTAGAAGACAAAACCTGTGATATAATAGTTACTCAATAAACTAGTGCTATTGACATTGCACCCTCATTCATTGTTCTGAATTTGAACATGTCATATCAGCATGTCTGTTCCATAGTCAGTGTTGTTTTTTTTTTTTTTAAACCCAGGTTTCCTAACATCTTTTATATCCTGAAAGGGAACATTCTTTTCAGTCTATAATTATCGGCCTTTCCATCACCCTCCTCTTTTCCTGTTCCAAGCAAAATTATTCAGTCTGCTTACCTTTTCCCCCCACAAATCCTGCCATTTCAAAGTTAATTGCTTCTACTTCCATTACACACCTGCCCTGCTTTATTTTGTCTATTAACTTTGCTTTCTTGTAAGCTGATTTTATCTATTCCGCTTGTCCCCTTTCCCTTATTAATGAACTTCCTAGCCCTGGCATCAGTTGCGAGTTATCCTTCAACCCAGCCTTCTTAAACCAGTCTCCACATTCTTTGCTGCTTAGGTGATGGCTTTTGGCATCCTCCTTGCTAATTCACCTTTGTTAGGCAACTCTTGTCTTTGAAAACATCCCTTTCTTACAGAGTGCAGGAGGGAATTATTTCTCCAAACCATTTTTTTTAAACTGCTCTTTCTTTTGAGTTGGCTTTATTTTCTCCTCCCCTTATATGTCTTGCAATCTACATCTTCCAGCTAGAATCACACACTGACTATAACTCTGGCAGGCAAGAGGAGAGAACAGCCACACCCCCAGGCACTCTTCCAAAAGGAATCAAATGAAGCCCACCCAGCTCCAACCCCTGGGTACCTCTGAGCATAGGCTGGTTTCCTTCAGGAAGATTAATTCTGCCTTTCCCAATTTTTATGCTCCACTGGCAAGCTTCACCTTCCATATCTTAATACTGTATAGGTTGATTGTTCTTGCCCTTAATTGTACTCTTAACACTGATTCTATCTACTTATTCTGGACGTTTCATGGCTCATTGAAAACTATTCATCTCCCTGCCTACCCCCCACAATCTCTTGGATTTCTTCACACAATTTGAAAACAAGCTCTTTGGGATTTGTTTGTTTGAAGGCATGTTTTTACATTGGGGCTCCTTTTGGTTTTGTTATGTTAACTCTTTATTCTACTTCTGAGGGGTGGGAGTTGGGGGGTGCATGTGAGTGACTGTAAAAGGTTGCATTTCCAGGGCTATATGTTTTCTTTGGCTGCATTTCTACCTCCACTACCTTCACTTTCTAAGTGATAAGTTTAGTCAATCATTTGATACGTAATCAAGTATGGCAGTACATTCAAATCTGTCTCCTTAATCACAGCTGATGGAGAGTGAGGGCTTCTTGTGTTGCAAATGACAAGCCTTTAGGGGTGGTCTATGAGATGGCACAGTGGATAAGGGACTGGACTCACAGGCATGAGGAACTGAACCACAACACTGGATGTGCAAGTCTGATCTCTAGCATTGACCCCTGACAGCTAATTACCAGAGTGATGCCCTGGTGTTCTCTCCTTCTCCACTCTCTCCCTCTCCCTTGCCCTCACCCTCTCCTTCCCCCTCTTTTTCTCCCTTCTTTCTCCCTCCCCTCTCTCTCCTTCTCCCTCCCCCTCTCCCCCTCTCTCTTTAATAAATAAATCTTTTAAAAGAAAGAAAGAATCTTAAGATAAAGAGTCTTAGATGCTGATGATCCAGTCTCCCCTCCAATACCAATGTCTTCCTCACACTTAGGTACATCAAGTGGAAAAACGTTTTCCTGTTAGACATTTCCATGTTTTGCAAAGTACTTCTACTTCTTAACTGAAATCCATCTCACTGTCCTTTCATACACGTGTAGTATTTTTGCCCTCTGAGATTCTATACAACAAATGGACTCATCTTTCCCAACTAGAAATGTCAGGTATTTAGCAAAAGGTATTCTATACATCTGACTACTTATTTTCTTTTCCAAAATAAGTATCCCAACAGGGAGAGAGACAGAGTGATACCTACAGCACTACTTCACCACTCACAAAGCTTTTCCCCTGCACGTGGGAACTGGAGGGTTGAACCTAATATTCATTTAACAGGGTACACCACCACCTGCCTATAACTCTCTTAATCACCCCACTTTTCTTGATCCCTTATCTTTTAATCTTGACAGTTATGATCTTTGACTGAAGTTCATCCCTCAGATTACAATTTTTTTTCCTTGCTGCCAAGCTTTGCAGAATGTTTGTATTTGCTGTCTCTACTCCACCACTCTTGGTAGGCTCTTTTATTTATTTTTTTAATTTCTCTTTTTTTCTAGACATAGAATGATAGAGAGAGGGAGAGATTAGGAGAGGCACCACAGCACTACTCATGAAGAGCCCTCTTTGCATGGTGCTCCCAGTGATGGCTACTGGTGTGAATGGGGGTCCTCACACATCACCAAGTGAACACTCTTACTAGTTGAGCTATCTCAGCATCTTTTTTTTTCTTCCTGTTTTCTACTATGGGATATTTCTATTGTCTTAGGGATTATAGTAACTGATACCTGTGTGACAGATATATTATCCTGTTTGAAATATCTACCCTCAAGGGTAGATTTTTATCATAACATATAACATGATAGGAAGTTTCAGGAACAGAAGATAATGCTACCCAAATATCTCCTTGTACAATCCTTGTAGGAAAATTCAATGGCACAGTTCACTCTGTATAAGTAAACCAGAGTCGAAGTGACCAAGAAAATCAGAACCCATGGGCAGTGACACAGGACCCCAGAGAGTCAGGAAAACTAAAGGTTCACAGTCACTGACAGAGCAAAGAAACAGCACTAGTGTGTGTGTGTGTGTGTGTGTGTGTGTGTGTGTGAATCACAGTATCCCAGGTCTGTACCAACATGATGGTACCTGGATTTTAAATATAAGTATATTTATATTTTATATTCTTTCATCATATGTTCTTCCTCCTCCTCATCCTCTTATTTCATTCCCCTCTCAAACATAACAAGGCATTGTTTAGCAATGTTTGTTACTTTTCTGAGCAGTATTTAATTAACAGATCATATAAACAAGTCCAGTATCCTGAGAAGAACCATACCTGTATTGCAGCAATGATATAATTATACACAGGAAGAAAAAAAAATCAGAGTACAAAGAATATATTGCCATTTATAAACATTAAAGTGCAAGGAATAAATGTCACTGGAGGAGATATATTTATAAATATCAGAATACAACTTGGCATTATGTGTTTTATTTTTGCATTTATCTTTCACAGAGAGGCTTCTCAAAATGTTGTGGAAATTGGAAATAGATAAGTGCCCATAAAATATTTAAAAAGAAAGAAGGAAAGAAAGAAAGAAAGAAAGGAATGTGAGAAGGTAAGAACCAATAAAAGGAGAAGGGGGAAAAAATCCATGTGACATGGGTAATTAGCATGGGTCACAAGTATTTTTTTATTATTATTAACAATGAGCTAGTTAATCTTTCCAGATTCAACTCAACATTTTCCTCCCATGACCTCACTACCACTCAGATGCAGATGCCACCACTAGCTGAGCATCCTGGGCAGCATACTGTGGCATCATGACCCTTTACCTTAGTTCCTTAATTAAAGAAAACTAAGTAGAAGACTTGATGCTATGCCTGAAATATAGAGTCACATAGCTTTATTGTTCGTTGTTTCCTGGGTGGTTCAGTGACACATAAATTAAAGGAAAAACTCACCATTGATTGAGACATGGACCAGGTCTTACAGGAAATGACTGAGATGTCAAAAATCAAGATGGCCTTGGAATGACCTTTGAAGTGAAATGAGAACAGAAAGATGAATCAAACAATTTGACTAAAGGACATGGATATCTATTTCACGTTTATTATGTGTAATAACCCCTCACACCTAACCCCTCTATACATTATTTTTAATTTCACACATTGAACTGCAGTGCTATACTCATTAGTCAGGAACTCCCATTTTACTACCACTGCTCCACACACACCACCAATACAGTGCCAAGGAAAATGTATAAATGTGGTGGGTTTTTTGTCTGTTTGTTTGTTTGTTTGAGCAAACTCTTTTGGAAAAGACTGAGCTGGAGATATCTCACAATACAAGTTGTGCATTGGACTTAACCTCTTGAATAGCAGGCAGTAAGAGAATGTGTAGCTCATGGTTTAGAGAAAAGCACTGAGAAGAGTGTTGTTCACATAGTGCTACTAAAACAACAGAAGTCGTTTTTGTCTCTAATGTTTCAGGACAAGTTGAGTCCAAAAGAAATAAAGAAGGGGAATGTTTTTCCTGGCTACTTCTCTCCTAGCTCTCAGCATCCTGGCCTGGTAGGGGCAGCATCACGTGGCCATCTTTTTGAGATGGAGAACATGGGAATAGCCCTTTCTCAGACTGTACTTGCAATCTATAAATTCCATCCAAGCCAGATTTCATTCGCTCTCTCCCAAACTGTTGCCAGGCATTAACACCAAAAGAATTGTACTACATAGAATTTTTAAAGAAATCAATTACAGACCTCTTTTATTAGCAAAACTACTCAACCACTAGAAATATTTTGTGAAAAACATATCTAAAGACCCCACAGCTGCTTTGCATAGTGTTTACTAGTCAGCCTTCTTTCTGCACCAAGGTAGAATATGATGAATGAAACACAAGTTTTCACAATACACTGCATTCTTTCTCATGCTTCCACTGTGAAGGATTGTGAATGCTAAAGACCGGCAATGGGAGAGCTGCAGCCAAAACAAAATTCAAGGCCATTCTCACTGACAACATTATGGAGTTACTGAGGGAACAGCAAGAGGAAGCTCTCAGTGCTCCCCCCCCCCCCCCCCCGCATCCCCGCCGGGGTTCAGGAGAAAATATTTAGAAGTAAATTGTGCTTGAGGAAACTAGGCAAAAGGAAAGAAACTGTACTGAAAAGAGTTCCCTAAAAGGTGAAGCTAAATTTTCAAATCCACTAATTATCAATAGACGAGGAACCCAGTCTTAGAAACCCAGGGAAGAATCATGCCATGAATGAGGTCATACCACATTATTTATCAAGTTCCTACTAGCTGCAAATATCAAAAAAATTAGCTAAGCTAATGGGAATCCAAGATCCAATATAGCATACAGTAGACTAATATGAGTTTAAATAAATAAATAAAAACTCTATATACAATCCCCTAAGTCTAAACCAGGTCAGATGAGTAGAAGACAAAACTTCATTGGGGATGGAGGACTTGTACTCAAAATTTCTCTAATATTCTCTTTAAAAAATGCTAGTAAGTCTCTTACTGAATGTGTCTAAAGCTAACTTCACCCTTTCCTCACTGATTCTGTTGCCCTTAGGTCCACTATCTTAGTAAAGAGATTCACTCAGTTTATTTTTAATTTTTATTTTATTGCCACCAGTGTTGTTGTTGGGACTTGGTGCTTGCAGGATGAATTCACCACTCCCAGGGGCTTTTTTTTTAATTTAATAAAACAGAAAGAAATTGAGATGGGAGGGTAGGTAGAGAGGGGAAGAAAAAGAAAGACATCTGCAACTCTGTTTCGCTGCTCGTGAAGCCTCCTCCCCTGCTGGTAGAGAGGGGGGCTTGAACCTGCATCCTTGTGCATGGCGATATATGTGATCAACCAGAGGAGCCACTGCCTGGCCCCAGACCAAGTCAGTTTAGCCAACTTAGAAGACTTGTTTATTTTCCCTTGAGTTTCTTCCTAAATTTATCACATCCAGTTCTCACCAAGTCTTATTGATTCTACTTCTCAAACATCTCTTGAAACTACCCATACCTTTCTTTTACATTGCCACTACTCTAGTTTAAATCAAAACTTTCTCAGTTCACTTCACTGACATTGTCTTTCAACTCGTATCCCTGCCCTTTGCCAGTTCTTCTTCATTTTTACTCCCAATCCATATTTATTTTTTTAAAAATATTTATTTATTTATTCCCTTTGTTGCCCTTGTTGTTTTATTGTTGTAGTTATTATTGTTGTTATTGATGTTGGCGTTCTTGGATAGGACAGAGAGAAATAGAGAGAGAGGGGAAAAGAAAGATAGACACCTACAGACCTGCTTCACTGCCTGTGAAGTGACCCCACCTGCAGGTGGGGAGCCAGGGGCTCGAACCAGGATCCTTCTGCCAGTCCTTGCTCTTTGCGCCACGTGTTCTTAACCCACTGCACTATCACCCGACTCCCCCAATCCATATTTAATTCCAATATTTCTCATTGATTCTGAGAAAATGTCACCACTCAAGAGAAATTTCTTACTGCTTTCAGACATTGGTCTGGGACTCCAGGAACCAAAATTAGATATGGACTTTCGAAAAAGCTCAATTATAGTCCCAATCAAAATAATAACCACAATGGGTCTCATATGTGAAAGATATGACACTAACTAGAAAAATAAGACATCCTTAAAAATAGAACTGGTCTGGCTATATATGTAAAAGTTCAGAAGAATCCTCTACACCAGATAAAATCCCACTCCTGGATGGTTTCACTCATATATGCAACAGGGAGAATTGAAACACATGAACTCACCAAGGGGGAAAAAAAAAAACAAAGGAGGCAAACTATCTAAGTCTGAAAGAACTATGGCATTGGGTGTGGTATGTATCTACACCCATGTTATCTTATAATCTTGTAAATCAGTATTACCACACTAATTTTAAGAGAATTTTTTTAAAGTAAAAAAAAAAAATCTTCCAACCCATATCTAAATGCTTAGTGTTCACTAATTTCCCTAAGAGCCATGACATATTATTATTATAAACTGGATGGCCAGTACTGGACTTCAATGTGGTCTAACAAAGTATCTGAGTAAGGAAGAAAGAGTTATCCTTAGACATAATGATTGAAATTCCTTTATTTAAAATAATTTTTAATCATCTGGTCAGAGGTGGGGGGTAGTATCATACACTTTGAGGAAGACATTGGACCTAAGCAGGAAGAATGTAATTTTGGATTGGGATGCAAACACCACAGACACAAATGCAATCACCATAATGTCTACACTCAACATGCTTGCCCAGCCAGCTGGCTACAGTTCATATTGGTTGCTGAGTTCACGCTCTCAAACTAAGATCAAACACAGGATCACACTAGGTGACATCAAAAGGCCAAGAAAACTTTATTTCATGTAGCAGGAGGACATAAAGGACTTCAGGGACAGTAAACTACAATGGAAGGTTCAACCCACTATTTCAGTAGTCAGTCTCTCAGGAGGTACCAGAGGACCACCTTTTCCTTCACTATATAAGTAGCAGATTGGGAGAGGGAAGCAAACAAGTCTATTAAGAAGTACATAATAGCTGCTTTTAATAGGCTGGGAATATTGATTGGGGAGGACTCGAGTGAAATGGAGAAGAGAGGAAGCAGGAAGAAAAGTGGGTCTAATTATAATAATAGTCAAAGCACCTAATTTGGAAATCAGATTTCAGAACATGATCTGTCCTTCAGATTTGTCTTACTATGGCGATTTAATATCAGAGGTGGAGGAATTAAGTTGATGACATTCTGTGAGAGGCAGAACCTCCCATCGCCACAGAGACCTGACTCAAGCACCTCTGTTTGGGCCCCAGACCCAAGTCAGTTTTTAGGCTGTACAAAAGAAATACTAGGACCCCGTGGTAACAGCTTCCTTTCCCACTGAAATAGAGTCAGAAAACAACCTAGTTTTTAAACTGAAAATCAATAAATGCACATAACTGTTTGTTAGAAAAAGAAAAATAAAAATTCATCAAGAGAAAGAGAGAGAAACCATTGGCCCAAATCAGCCCCACCACCACCCCATGGGTGGAGGGGCAGAAACAGGTCAGTTTTCAAATCATTTCTAAAATCCAAATCCCTCTCTCCCTTTTTCTCTTACTTTTAAAGAAAGTCTCCTCCCTCATTTACATGTTGGACTTGTTCTCTAGTTAGTCATATGCTACAAAGGTCTGTCTGTAAACTTTGGGTCTCTTTTTCAGTATAGGATAATGTACAAAGGATTAAACTAGACCTCATTTCTTAAACTAGAGTTTCTTTTTTAAATGCAAGTGTTTTAGTGGTTAACTGTTGTTCTCTTCCTGGTACTAACAGATACTTTAAACTACAGTTCTTTTCTCTATAGTTAATTAGAATTCCAGTCCTGGGAGTCAGGAGGTAGCACAGTGGGTTAAGTGCAGGTGGTGAAAAGCACAAGGACATGAGGAAGGATCCCTGTTTGAGCTCCAGCTCCCCACCTGCAGGTGAGTCGCTTCACAGGCAGTGAAGCAGGTCTGTAGGTGTCTATCTTTCTCTTCCCTCTCTGTCTTCTCCTCCTTTCTCCATTTCTCTCTGTCCTATCCAACAACGATGATATCAGGAACAACAACAATAAAACAACAAGGGTAACAAAAGGGAATAAATAAATAAATCTAAAAAAAAAAAGAATTCTAGTCCTGAAAGACATTTAAATTACAGTATTTTTTAAAACAATAGTGTTATTTAGACTAGAGTTCCTTTCCTTCCCCCACCAATACGTATAAATAAATAAATCTTTTTTACCACTAATATAATAAATGTAGAACCCAAGTTTATATCTTAACAATAAAAAATGCTAACTAGAATTTTTTTCACATTTTTTAATCTTCACTTGTTCTATTATACCACCAAATAGCTATACTATGAATCTTGTTCCCATATTCTACCCAGATGAAAAGGAACTCTTAAACATTGTGATTTCTTCTGGATACTGCCTCTAAGATAACACTCAGACCCAGGGTCTCAGAATGAAACCAGCCATGAGTCACGTGTTACACTTTTGTTGCCAAAGTTGGACCTCACACACATGCAATTTCACTGCTTTGCCACTCTAGGCCACTTTTTCATCCAGATAGAGACAGACAGACACAAACACACAAACACACACACACACACACAAACACACACACACACACACACACACACACACACACATACACACACAGAAACTATAACACCTACAGCATGAGAGAGAGAGGAGAGAAAGAGGGAGAGGGAGAGGAAAAGGGAGAAGAAGAGGGAGAGGAAAAGGGAGAAGAAGAGGGAGAGGGAGAGGCAGAGGGACAGAGAGAGACTACAACACCTACAGCAGGAGAGCTGCCCATGTGGTGCTGGGATTCAAATCTGAGTAATATGCATGACAAGGCAAGCATCATAACCAGTGAGATTGTTCTCCAGCCCATTTATCAGACTGCTATGACCAAGGGCTGATGTTGTGACCTCCTTTGTCTTGAAGCAGACACAATGAGGCTCAAACATGTCCTGTTATCATTTTCCCAGGTTCTCAGTGCACACATATAATGAATGATTTCAAAAACTGCTCAAATCCCTATGTTGGCTCTGGGCTCTCAAAGTAATCATAACTAAGTAGAATTCATTGGTTCAAGATACCTCCCTACATAAAGAGCATATGAAACAATACCGTTTTCTGGAGTCTATTCAAGAGGGTGGCACAACTAAAGCAAAGGAGCAGGGATGTTGTTTCTTTTCAGATGATCACTGAATTGCCCAGTTTGGTCTGACTTGAAGATGATAAAGAGAGGCACAAAGTGAAAAGAGGATGCTATAGGATGAATATGCTTTTCAGGAGTAACCTCAAAATGTGGAGCATATAGCAATCTTAAAAGGACACTTTATTTTCCACTTTGCCTAGAAGAATATGTGCAAGGGAATGAACTCCTTTCATTTCTGGGGAGGGGTTATTAACCTGGTTCCATGGACAATGACTTAAGAAGCAAAGCATTTACATCTTGATTTTTATTTATTTCCTTTCTAAGAAATTGGTGGCAAGAAGTTTTGCGAGAGAAGTATAAGAATGGACTTCTTAGAATGAGTTCAGGCCTGAAAATATAGCATATCATAGCAAGTTTCTCCAGAAAGCACTCACTATAGAAGGTCTAAGAGCAGACAGTTGTTCATGTCCTTAGCTCTGTCCTTACAGTGACTGCATTGAGACTGGGACATATATTCTAGTCATTTCCTCATTTTCTTTGTGTGGGCAAGACAGTACATTTGAATGATTTCTATTATGTACATTTTCCAGGCATCCCTATATTTTCTCACTAAAGTGAGGAGGGCAGCCACAATGGATCCTATCACGTGAATATCCTATTACTATGGCTGAAGCTACCTCTATGGCCAACTGCACAATTCAAACCAGTAAAATGATTGAAACACCATGTCAAAATCCAAGAAAACCTTTCAGAAACCAATCAGTAGCTGGTTCATTTTCCTGAACTCCTAAATGCTAGCACTTTGTGCTTGTTGAAATAAAGGCTGACTTTCCCTGTTATGTTGTTGAAAGGTTTGTTTGTTTTCTTTCTCTTTATTCCTACCAATTGAAAAAAGGACAATGTAGTTAGTAGTTAAGTTTCTGCTATTTGGGATGTTGAAAAATAATAGTTTCAAATTGAACCAGATGCAGAAAAAAATATGATCTTTGCCTCAGTGAGATGTTGATGATGTTAGGTGCACTGGCAGTAAGAAAAAATAATATAGTAAAAAAAAACAAAATGAACAAAGAAAAAAACATAAAGGTGCATCCAGGACTCTGGTAAAATATCACTTCCAAAGGAAAAGTTTACTGGAGTTATCAAAACTATGAAAGGGGCAATTGGCAGGCACAATAACCTCTGTTGGGTAAAGGCACCATATTGACAGGGGTTAAATGAAGTTGGAGAGCATGCCACAGCCTGGTAGAAGCTGAAATAATACAGAATACACAGGAAAAAGTGAAGACAATGCATCAGTAATTGTCCATAGAACCAAATTATGGGTTGTGGATTTTCCATTTGGAGACAGGCTCAAAACTCTAAGATGCAAGATGTCCCTATCATTTTTGTGTATAGGAAATGTGTTTGCCGAGTCATCATGTTTAATAACACATAATCTATTTTAAAGTCCTCAAATTCCAAAAGAAGATGTCTTATCACTCTCAGCTGCTAATATCTTCTTGTGAAGAGATTTTATGTAAACCTGATAAAAATGCACAAAAAAACACCAACAGTATTATTCTGCTCTCCATCCCATTTCTTTTTTTTAAATATTTTTATTTATTTATTACAGGATAGAGACAAAGAGAAATTGGGGGGAGAGACAGAGAGACACCTGCAGCCCTGCTTCAGCACTCATGAAGCTTTCCCCTTGCAGGTGAGGACCAAGGGCTTGAACCTCAGTCCTTGAGCACTATAGTGTGAGCCCTGAACCAGGTGCCCCACCACCTAGCCACTTCCATTGCATCTCTAGTCATCCAAGTGCTTAACAAAAGTTTCAAAAAAATATCTAGCTATCTAAATAGTTGTTATATAGTATGACACT